>NC_079417.1:24132335-24384835 GCF_026213295.1 Gadus chalcogrammus | reverse complement strand
ACTGTAACACAAGTGTTTCTTGTTGGTTCTTTGACGTCTCTTGTATTTCCACAACGAGACTGTAGCGGGGGTTATCTGAGCCATGGTTGAGAAGGAATTGGGGGAAAGGAACCTTGGCTTTGACTCGCTGAAGTACATGAACTGCGACATGCTGCCGGTTGCCTCGAGGCACCATCGCCGCGAAGCACCACCGCCCGGCAGCCGGCAGCAGACAGCGCGCGGTTCAGTCTACTTCAGATTGATGTGAAAGTGGAAGAACCAGAGACGTCGCAGAACCCGACAAAGTCGATTGTGATTCATAATATCGTCTGGAGGCGCACACAGCTTTGGCCGTGATAATATTATATGATATAGATATCTATGTATTATATGATATTATTTAGATATAGAGCTCAAGGACTGTAATGCAAGTGTTGTACACTTCCTTGTTATTTGGATAACGTTCTGCTTTTGGCTGTGTGCGCCTCGCCATTGCGATACATCCACTGTAAACAGAGCGCGTGGTACCGTGGCTGCAAGCTGCTCAGGGCCACACCCCCACCCTCCTCCTTGACCCGCCTCGCTCCTCCTCATTTGCATTATAGCTACAAACACCAAAACAGCGCATTTGGGGGAAGCTCAATGTGCGACTGGCTCGGAGTGGCTGTAACTCTGCACCACGGCTGAATTTCAGGAACGTCTTTGAATACTGTGTTAGTTGCCCACTAATACCTTTATTAAAGAATACATAAAATAGCATGTCATGGGACTTTTAAACGTCTGTTACAGTAGAAATGACTGAGCCGTTCATTTGGCAGATGTTGATAAATCCAGCAGCTATTAAACAGATATACCCGGCGACCCTCATTCCCGTCTACATGAGTGGACATGTTCTCGCGAGATGTTTTCAGAGAAGGCAACGGACGGCACGGGAAGACTGATGGTCAGACCGTCGTGTAGTGTGGAATACCGAAGTTGGCCCAGACTTCGTCCACGACTACCAGGGGAAGTGGTTAAATTCCCTGTAGAGAAAGGCATTAACACTGCCAGGGTTAGGGATTATATTCCCGGTGTATCTCAGTAGGTAGAGCATTGCACTTACATTGCTGGGGTTGGGGGTTTTAATCTGTGTATTTTAGTAGGTAGAGCAATGCACTTACATTGCTGGGGTTGGAGGTTATATCCTTGGTGTACCTTCTGGGTGAGAATTTAAAGGTTGAGGGTTACACTTACCAGAACAGACGCCCTGTTGGCTGTAGTACCCGGCACCACAGTCCGCCACACACTCCCCGTCCTTGAGCAAGGCAGCAGGATCAGAACAGACCAGGCAGTCCTGCTGGCCAGCACTGAAACACTCCGAACATGATGGGTGGCAGTCTTTGTGTGTGTTTGTTGTTTGTTGGGGATACAGAAGCAGAATTTTTACATAACATTATCAAAATGGCCTCAAAGAAATAATGATTCATACATTAAATATATAATAAATATATTAATTAATAGCAAGGGTAACATCATTTTATGATAAAAGACAAAGATGTCTATCTCTCTCTCTGTCTGCCTCGGTTCTCTCTCTTCTCTTGTTGTCTCTGTGTGTGGTCGCCAGCGTCTGCATGTCTGAGCAGTAGAGTTTTGTGTTTGTGTGTGTGTGTTTGTCATGGGGGTTCATTCACAGAAACTTTTCCGAGATGGGAGGGGAGAGTAGTGACAAATGAGAGGAGAAAAGGAGAGGAGACAAGAGGAGAGGATTAAGGAAGTGTGACCCTAGGCTGTAAGACGGTTTTATTACATCCTTTAGTAGCTTCAACACAACAGCCCAGAAAGCAGAAATACTAGAGTACAGATGCAGTCAAGAGTTTAAAAATGTAATAGTTATGTACATATATGCACCCTGACAGACAGATGTACAGACAGCGAGACAGCAGTTATAAACAGTGCTAATAAAGCGAAGACCCACCGAATAATGTTAGTGATGATATATTGTATGTGTGCAAGACATTCTTCGCCTCATGTTTGTAACCAGAGAAGAATGGAACAGGAAGAGGAGACACTCTGACCATTCACTTGATGAAATATTAAAGCAGCTTTCCCCATGAAGATATTCTGAACCTTAAGCAATAAAATGAAATGTAGTGTGGTTCATGTAAAACATATGTGTGTATATATATATATACATACACACATCTGTACAACACTCCCAATATACACAACTACCTATAGAGTAAAAATCGTACTATACTATATATGTACTGTACTGTACATCTAAAGCGGTGGTTTTCCAACACCCCCTCGAAGATAATGTACCCCTTTCAAAAGCACAAAACAGCTTTTCACATCCGTTACTACGATGATCTGAAGTCGGAAAGTCTATACAATTTTTTAGATCATATTCTGAGTGCCCATTGCAACCGTTCCCAGTGCCCCTAGGGGCAGGCGTATGCATACGCAGTGAGAAACACTGCTCTATATAGTATACAAAGGAATAAATAATGAATGAATGGAGAAGTGAAAAACAACAAGCAATGAAAGAAAGAGGGACAAACAAGCAATGAAAGAAAGAGGGACAGAGAGAGAGAGAGAGAGAGAGAGAGAGAGAGAGAGAGAGAGAGAGAGAGAGAGAGAGAGAGAGAGAGAGAGAGAGAGAGAGATTAAAGCGGGAATGAGAAAGAGACAGAAGGCATTTTTTAACTGCCAAGCCGGTTCGGTCGCGGCTCGCCCGGCAATTTCACTGTCTTGCCTTTGTAAGACAGAGGGGGTAAAATCCCCTGGAAAAGGTGGGGCTGCGCACGGAAGGTAGACCTCTTTAGAATAATCATTCTGCATACTACGTATGTCTTTATATTTTTATGATTCAAGAGATTCATATGCAAGAATTAGTATACATCTGAGTGTAGGCTAAAAACGCGATTAACTATTAACAAGTGCAAAACATATTCGATATTTTGCTGACTACTTGTTTTTTATCCCGACAAAAGTCTTGTAAGGACAGTTCCTCTGCGTCTTTCTCGTAGATCGCAGCATCTTTCCCCGGCTTTGTTTACTGCGACTGCATCCCCTTCTCTCACATGATCAGGAGCTTGCTGATTTCACCGTCTCCGCTTAGCAGGGGTTGACAAGTTACCACAAAAAAAATAGTTCCACATTTCTTGACAGCGATCTGCTTAGCAACAGTGAATTATCAAATATAATTCACCGCCGGAAGATGTTATATATAAGATAAAAAGAAGAAGAAATATTCTTATTTTGATTGGTTTAACCGCCACCCGCCCGAATTAAAAAAAAAAATTGTCGGGTCATCCCCCCGATCCGCGGTTTAGCCGCGGAGTCCGCGGCTGCAAACGCCAACTGCGCATCTCTAACGTGTGGACCATGCCAGGAAAAAGGCGGGCATAAGACGGCAATATTTGGTAGTGCAAAACTTCTAGCGAGAGAGAGACACAGAGAGAGACACAGAGACAGGGAAGGAGAGACAGAGAGACAGAGAGATACGGGGGGTCTCACCACTGCAGTGTGTGTGGAGGTGCTGGTATGACCCGGGGGGGCAGGAGGGGACACAGCGCCCCCTATCAGCGGTGAGCAGTAGAGACGCTGCGCAGGAATCACATCCCCACTCCCTGCTGCAGGACGCACAGGACGGCTGACAAGCTGGGGGGAGGCCACACCAACTGGTTAGATACCGGGGGCTGTTACTAAGGTTACCAGGGGCTGCCACTATGGTTACCAGGGGCTGTATCTATGGTTACTATAGGATGTATCTAAGGTGACCATCTACATATTTATTGTGGTGTAACCATGGTGATGAAAGGACCTCTACCTGTGCAGGTGTGTCCATCCGGTCGGTAACCATGGGGACAGACTGTCAAGCAGCGGCCGAGGTGGAGGAGAGAATTCGAGTCCCGGCAGGTCAGGCAGAGGTCAGCACTTCCCGAGCACGACGCACAGTCACTCTGACACTGAACTACAAACACAC
Source organism: Gadus chalcogrammus (assembly GCF_026213295.1). NCBI lineage: Eukaryota > Metazoa > Chordata > Actinopteri > Gadiformes > Gadidae > Gadus > Gadus chalcogrammus. The sequence goes on along the minus strand of NC_079417.1, from coordinate 24,380,889 downwards.
ACACAACACACCCTTCATCACTGTTGGTTTAAAGGGTAATTGAACCAAGGGTCTTTGTTTTGGCCTGAAAACCCATCAAATAAACCCTCCGGATAACTTTTTGATTGAAAATCGAGTATTAGAGTTTGCCCGCCGCAATGTTGGCGTCCATGTTATTGGCTTGGGGCATTGAGTTTCGCATCCAAATCTGCATTTTTGAACCACTAATATTGTTAAAAATAGCTCCGAACCTCTTAGGTTCAACAAACAACTTAGTTTGCAAACCCAGAGTTTATTTAAAAAGACAGTTCAACAAGCATTACCGGTATGTCCGTGTTTACAGGAAGTCCACACAAGTCGATTCCTGAATGCGCCTGAGTTCAGTTCAAGGAGGAAAGTTTTGGAATTTATATAATTTATATTTATAAATAATATATAGCAAGTGTTGACACGTGAAACAAAGGACTTGCATATGTAAGTTACAGTTACAAAATATTTATTTGCTACAATCAAGCATGGCACGTTGTTGAAGACGCACTGTACACGTGATTAACGCATAGAGTGAAGGACAGCTCAAGCACCGGAGAAGACGACCCATCTACAGCTTGAAGTCAAGATAGTGAGATTGTTCGTGTTTGTGTTTTCCCCGGCTGCGGAAAACAAATGAAAAGTTACACCCCAGAAACTTTCCATAGACTGCCATCGCAGTACAATGACCGATCTCTGGTAGACCAGTGGCTTATTGTTTTGAATATGGACTTTGAGACGCCATTCGAGATGCTGATGCAGAAGGATCACCGTGTCTGCGGTGCTCATTTTGCATTTGTCTTTCAGCAACATAAACGGATCTTGCTCAGCTGTTACCAATGGGGTCAACATGTAGGCTACTTCATTCAACACTTCACAACCATTCAGCCCCCATCCCCCACCCATCTCAGCAAGACGGCCACGACCCCCCTTTTTTGACACCTTGAGGAGCTTCAATCGATAGATTACCATTTGGTTAACCAAATGCTTAGTGGGCAATGCTGCCCTACAATGGCAATAAAAACTCCTGGCTTCAGCCAATGCATTGGACTTCTCCTTGCAACGTTTTTTTTATTGTTTGTTGTATGTTATTGTACCGTTATTACACAAATATATGACCACAATTGTTAAACATTCGGATGCGACAAATAAGCAAACAACTTTACCTCAAGTCTATCCATAGCCACTTGCTGCACTCGTGGAATAGCATTCTTCTTCAATGAAATTTATAAATATAAATGTAACATAAAAATATACCTTTCCTCCTTGAACTGAACTACGGCGCATTCGGTCACTCAATGCCCATGCTTGATTGTAGCGAATAAATATTTTGTAACTGTAACTTACATATGCAAGTCCTTTAATTTACGTGTCAACACTTGCTATATATAATTTATAAATATAAATTAGATAAATTATAAATTCCAAAACTTTCGTCCTTGAACTGAACTCCAGCGCATTCGGCAATCAACTTCTGTGGACTTCCTGTAAACACAGACCTACCGGTAATGCTTGTTAAACTGTCTTTTTAAATAAACTCCGGTTTGCAAACTAAGTTGTTTGTGCTTCGTTTTATGTGTAGGGACCCTAGCCATGCTACTGCAGAGGTTTGGTGCTATTTCTAACAATATTATTTGATAAAAAAATGCAGATTTGGAAGCGAAACACAATGCATATAATAACATGGACGCCAAACATTGCGCCGGGCAAACTCAAACACTCCATTTTCAATGAAAAAGGTATCTTGAGGCCTTAATTGCTGGGTTTTCATGCCAAAAACAAAGACCCTGGGTTAAATTTTTGCCGGAATTACACTTTAATGTATAGAATCCAAAATGATCTCCCCCTCCAAAGAGAGGAGACACACACACACACACACACACACACACACACACACACACACACACACACACACACACACACACACACACACACACACACACACACACACACACACACACACAGGTAACAGACCATTGGTGCACTGAGGGCAGCAGTGTCCGTCCTGGGGCAGGGCCAAGGACCCGGATGGGCAGATAGGACAGGTGCGTAGGTAGCATGTCACCTGGCCGTCCTCACACTCACACTCCCGACAAGCTCCCTCTGTCCAGCGAGCCCCATTCTACCAGGGAGAGGGTTAGATGTTACCCCTGACCAGAAGCCCACTCACTGACTCCAACTAACCCTCCATCGTCTCCATGTGGGCCTCTCTTTAGATCATATCTCACAGAGATCTGGCCACTGGATCTACATCGTTTCACAACACGTCTCTCCTCCCACCCTAGGTCACCAGCCTCTGAGGTCCACTATTAAGGCTGGCACTGAAATCATTCTGAGAGATTTCTCCAGATGTTCTAGATTCTCAGTTCAGGCTCTCTTCATGTGTTGCACCACGTTGGCGGATCTACTTAGCTGACTCGTGCACCGTCTCTGATTTGTGACTACCCTGCACTAGTAGTCTAGATCGCGCTTTGTTGAATTATACATTTCTTGTAGTGTTTTAGACATTTGGAAATTGTTGTTGAGAAGGCACTTTCACTTGTGACATCTACTTTGTACATATATAATTTGTTAGGGATGGCCTCACCACTTACATAAAGAAGGACTAACCTTGTATCTCTGATCCTTATGCTTACTGTGCACTATGTCCAAACATTATTTTGAGATGTTGGTTGCTTGCTTTGAATGTTCTTATCTTCCCTTTTAAGTTGCTTTGTATAAAAGTGTGTCTTAACGACTACATTTAAAGGTAATTAGCCATAACCAACCCTAAACCTAACCAAACATAACTCATCATAACCCTAACTATTCACACAGAAAACGGATAGAAAATCTTTACCTGGTGAGGACGATTCTGGAAAACACAGGAAGTTGTCATGGAAACACAGTGAGGACAGCACTTCCCCTGCAGGCGCACCACTTCCTGTCCCTGCGGGGGAATAGGAAACACATCATAACTATACCTCATATACTTAACCATCTCTAAGCTAATGAAGCAAGGCATCACAGGAGCCGTATTTACCTGCTGGCAGGTTAGGCGGCCACACTCTGCGTTCCTGCAGACCACCTGACCTCGCTCGCAGGAGCAATATTCACAGCCTGTCCCGTTCCACATGTCACCATGGTAACGCAGTGTGCCGTCATAGAGACAGGAGCCCCTGGTCGCCACACATTCCTCACAGCACTGACCGGCCCGCTGCGCTTTAGACTCACCCTAGAACACAACCAGAACTAGAACCATTAGAACCCTAGGCTCGTCCTAGAACACAAACACAAGTCGAACCAGCAGTTTAATGTTTAATATTTTTGTAAAACGATACAGTATAATAAAATGCATGGCAATGGATGGCGCTGTGTGAAACATCAGGGTTCTGAGCAGAGATGGAAGCGCTGTGTGACATAAAAAAAACTTTTTTGAATTTGAAGGACATGGCACAATGTGCCACGATGTGGCCCAGTGCACCTGGTTTGAGACCGCTTTTGACTGACCCTGGAACAGACCAGGACTACAACCAACAGAACCTGAGACTAACAGACCAGGACTACAACCATCAGAACCTGAGACTAACAGACCAGGACTAGAGCCATCAGAACCTGAGACTAACAGACCAGGACTAGAACCATCAGAACCTGAGACTAACAGACCAGGACTAGAACCATCAGAACCTGAGACTAACAGACCAGGACTAGAACCATCAGAACCTGAGACTAACAGACCAGGATTAGAACCATCAGAACCTGAGACTTAACAGACCAGGACTACAACCATCAGAACAATTAGAACCAACTAGAACTGTGTGTGTGTGTGTGTGTGTGTGTGTGTGTGTGTGTGTGTGTGTGTGTGTGTGTGTGTGTGTGTGTGTGTGTGTGTGTGTGTGTGTGTGTGTGTGTGTGTGTGTGTGTGTGTGTCTGTGTGTGTGTCTGTGTGTGTGTGTGTGTCCAGACCAGACTACAACCATCAGAACCTGAGACTAACAGACCAGGACTAGAACCATCAGAACAATAAGAACCAACTAGAACTGTGTGTGTGTGTGTGTGTGTGTGTGTGTGTGTGTGTGTGTGTGTGTGAGTGTGAGTGTGAGAGTGAGTTGAGTGAGTGAGTGAGTGAGTGAGTGAGTGAGTGAGTGAGTGAGTGAGTGAGTGAGTGAGTGAGTGAGTGAGTGAGTGAGTGTGTGTGTGTGTGTGGGGTACCTTGGGACAAGTGATGTCTGGGCAGGTGTGTGTGTGACAGCGAGCCTGTCCGCGGTCACAAACACAGGTGGTGCAGGAGTCCTTCTGCCACTGCTCTCCATGCTTAAAGACACACACACATACAGAAACACACACACACAAACACAACTCAATGTAAGGAGGAGAACAGAAGAGGAGGAAGGGAGAAGAAGATTAGGAGGAGAGGAAGAGGAAGAGGAGGAGTTGCGGGAGGACAGAAGGTTGGAAAAAAACGGTTACATCTGTTCCAAAACCTAACCTTTTTTACTCTCCAAAAAACGATTTGAAATGCAGACCGTAAAAGTGACTGCTCCGGTGGGCGTGAGGAGAGGGAGAGGAGTAGGAGAAAGATGAGGAGCAGGAGGAGCAAGGGAGGTACCTGGTGTTGTTCTCCTCCAGACAGACAGGGGTTGGAGACACACCGAGGACAGCAGCCCCCAGCAGGGATAACCAGGTTCTGCTCCTGAGAGACAAACACAGGTCATAGGTTCAATCCCACCGTCTAGCATTTTCAAAGATCCTATCATGCTTTTTTAGGATTAATATTGCGTTTGGGGGTACTACTAGAATACTGCACTGTCTGCACAGTCTGACGTCACACTGTTGCAGAAGTAATGTTTGAGGCAAATGAGCTGTTTCACGCATTGATTGAGTGGTGTTCAAGGTGGGCGCGAATAACCTTGCTCGGACTTTGATTTTTATAGCTTAGCAGACGTAAATGTATACTTACGTCATATAACAGTCTAAAGCAAAGGGAAAAGTAAAAAAAGCATGATGTCATCCTTTTAAAACGTTGTGAAGTCGAGATTCGGACCAGGATCAATCCATAGCACTACTAAGTAACGGTTTGGTTTTCCGTTCAAGGGTAAGTAAGTAAGTTAACCCCAAAATCCCTTCAGTTGACAAACATTCAACTTGGCTATAACAGTGTTTGGGTTGCTATTGTGAAAGTTTTAGGGTTACCCCCTTAATGAATGGTATGTATAAGACTGAATGTACGTACGGGCTGGCAGGTCACCGGCAGGCACTCAGCAGCAGAGCAGGCGATGTCACCGTCCTGACAGACACACCTGGAGCAGGGAGTGGAGCTCCACACGTCTCCATGACTGAAGAGCTCACCCTGCACAGAGCAGGAGGCTACACACACACACACACACACACACACACACAAACACACACACACACACACACACACACATATTAAAACACACGCACACAAACATGTCAATACACATGCACAAATTACTACCCCCCCGCAAATACACACACACACACACACACACACACACACACACACACACACACACACACACACACACACACACACACACACACACACACACACAATTAAACACCCATACACACACACCCATACACATCCCCACCTACCTCCAGTTTGGACACAGATCGGGCAGCATTGTCCTGCTAAGGTGCGGAGTGTCTGGTGTGGGGGGCAGAGGAGGGGAGGGCAGGGGAGTGGGGAGCAGGACACACTCCCCCCAGAACACACACACTCCTCACAGGGGGAGGGGCTCCACTGGCTGTTGTCCTGGAGACACACAAACAAACACACAAACGCTACTACTGGAAACGTTGGTAAGGTAGTACATTACGGCTGACAATAGGAGATGAGCAGGGAGGAGGAGGAGAGGAGGAGAGAGAAGGAGTGGAGGAGGCTCTTTACTCCATAGGTGAGTCCCTGGTGCTGGCAGAGGTCTTGAGATGTTGACACACATTCGGGACAGCAGCCATCAGCTGGGATCCTCAACCGCTCACCCTACACACACACACACACACACACACACACACACACACACACACACACACACACACACACACACACACACACACACACACACACACACACACAATAATTATTAAAAGTAAATCATTTTTTATTTATTTTTTATTTATTGCACAGGCAAACATTTTCTGTGTGAATTGCTAGGATACTTCCTATATCGTCGATACCTATGTAGGAAGCTTCCTTGTTAGGAACCTGCTTTGTCAAAGCGCTTCACAAAGTGATACTGCCTAACTCTGCGTTCACACCAAAAGATGCAAAAAGTTGACGCGCGTCACGATCCCATTCAAAGTGAATGTAGAGACACGTTGCTGCTTTGCTGCCGAGAAAACCGGCAGCAAATTTGATTTGCGGCGCGTCAAAATCTGATTTGCAGCGCGGCATGCCCGTGCCCGGCATGCCCGGGCGACGGGCGCGTTCACGTATTTTGCGGCGCATCAAATGCTGCTCGAGTTGAAATATTTAAACTTTTCGGCAGCAAATGCGTGATGACAGCCAATCAGCGTTCAACAGCGTTGCCACGGAGGCGTTGCCACTGAGTGACATGCCGTAACAGCCAATCAGTGTTACTCCCTTGGAGTGACCTAGAGTTCACTACCGTTACATTTATTTAGTAACTCGAAAAACCACACAAATCAGCATTCTGTAGTGTAGTTGTGTTTACAGTTAAACTAAACTATAGTAGTATGTGTATGTATAAGTATGCTAAAGGGCTAGCATAACAACCCCAAACAAAACCCAGTTGGGTGCCAGGCAGCACCAGCCTTCCAGGCTCTGAATGGTCTCATGAACCCATAAACGACGGGCATTCCGACGTCTCTCCCTCTTCCACAACAGGTAAAGACATGCAATGCTCGTAATGTCGGTTGTGAATGAATTCAAAAGCACCGCGAAACTTCCCGCGCTGCAAAACTGCGGCGCAGCAAAACGTTTGCAGCGCGTCAAAACCTTTGCTGCGCCGCAAAACTTTTGCTGCGCCGCAAAACTTGATTTGCCGCGCCGCAAAACCTTGGCGTCAACGCGTTCGGGCAGCAAATGCATCTTTTGGTGTGAACGCAGGGTAATGCTGAATATACACAGCAGTGTGCAGAGTTGTTTGCATTTATACTTCAAAGTCACTCAAACATGTACACAAGGGGGCACTATAGTGTTTCCGACCCCAAATGTACATGAACCAACAGCAAACATAACCAATCAGTGACTAGAGAGAGTTGCTCACCTCTGGGAGGACAGCACGTCTTTGCATACGCTTAAGTCCATGACCGGGGTTAAGGATGAGTGACTGTTTAGTGTCGGTGCATTCGGAATTAAGTAACACAGTGAGGGACATCACAAGGTCAGGTGATCGTGATTAAGGTATAAATTAGGAGAAATCATAAAAAGCTAACTGACTAAATTACCAACTAACTAACCAATCAGCTCACCAGCAATCTCACTAACCCAGCTCACCTTGTGGTAGTCACAGCGGGGGTTGGGGCAGCGGGGGGGCAGGCAGACGGTGATGTCACCGTAGCAGGTGCACGACTCACAGGCAGGGCCTCGCCACGATGTCGCAGTCTGGAGAGAGACGGGAGAGAGACGTCAAACACACAGGAAACCCTTCAAATACAAGAGGAAACAAATCAGACACACAAGAACCAGAGATCACATCAGAGATCAAAGACCAGACCAGAGAACACATCAGAGAGCAGACCAGAGATCACATCAGAGATCAAAGAGCAGACCAGAGATCACATCAGAGATCAAAGAGCGGACCAGAGATCACATCAGAGATCAAAGAGCAGACCAAAGATCACATCAGAGATCAAAGAGCAGACCAAAGATCACATCAGAGATCAAAGAGCAGATTAGAGATCGTAGAGCAGACCAGAGATCACATATGAGATCAAAGAGCAAACCAGAGTTCATAGAGCAGACCAGAGATCACATCAGAGATCATAGAGCAGAGCAGAGCTCAAACAGGAGACCAGAGGTCAAGGTAGAGTGCGTGTCAGGTATATGTAAAATGTGTGTAAAGTTTGTGTCGATGCCTCAGCCAAGACCATGTTGAAGGAGGATTAGAAGAAGGGTTGAAGGAATCTGAAACATATGGTTAACAATTAGCTAAAGAGGCTGTTATCGATTAGCCCACTGTGGCTAACTGCCTGCATAGAACCAGAGGAGGTCAATACTTCAGGAAAGAATCCCTGATTTACGGAAGTGCGGCCTGGACCTGGATATAAAACCCTTTGGGTATTAGGTTAGAGACCAACCTCGGCAACACTTTAAAACCAGTTACCAGAAGCCGATTAAACCTGTTCAAACCAAACCAAATGAACGAGAAAGCCAACAGTAGAGGTGGAATCTCTGCCAATGTAACAGGGTAACATTCCTTGCCATGTTTGCCCTATGCTACTTTTAGAGCTGCACTCTTAAAAAGACAATGTAGACGGCCGTCGAGGTGAGACGTTAACAGGCCTCTGTGCTAGCAGGGCTGAATAACAAACTGGGGCCAGAGTTTGTGAGTTGGACGGATGCGAGCTGCCAGGCTGAGCAGAAGGTAATTGAATGAGAATGGAGCCAGTGGTGGAGGGGTCTTGAGGAGAGGAAAGAGATTGAAGAAATTTCCGAAGCAAATACAATCTACGGAAGATATGACAGCTCATTGCACTTCAGCGCACCAGACCCAGTTTACAGCACGTAGCTCATGGCAAGTAGCTCCTAGCACCTAGCGCATAGAAAACCCCTCTTAGCATCAAGTAAATAGTTCTAAAAGGAATAATCCAACCTTATGGAACCGAGTTCGTTCATACATTCATATATGACAAAGGCAAGGCAAGGCAACTTTATTTATATAGCACTTTTCATACACAAGGCAGACTCAAAGTGCTTCACATATAAACATTGTCATACAATAAAATAAAATAATAGGTAAGTAAAAGAAAAACATATGCAAAAAATAGAAAGTTAAAAAGGCATTTTAGTATTAAAATAGAAAATAAAGGCAAAGTTATTTAGCAGAAAGCTATAGCAAACATAAAAGTCTTCAGTCTTGTTTTAAAGGTGCTCAGAGTTGGGGCAAGTCTTAAATCCTCTGGGAGTTTATTCCAGCTATTTGTTGCGTAGTAACTAAATCCTGCTTTCCCATGTTTTGTGTTTACTCTGGGGATAATTAACAGATTGGTCTCAGAGCTTCTTAGTGGTCTAAAAGGCTGATGTAGTGGAAGCATCAGTTAAATATTTTGGGCCTAAACCATGTAGGGATTTATAGGTAAGCAACATGATTTGAACATGATGATTAAAATCAATTCTCTGACTTACAGGAAGCCAATGTAACGATTTCAGAATTGGTGTAATATGATCAAATTTTTTGGTCTTTGTTAGAACTCTAGCAGCAGCATTCTGAACAAGCTGAAGCTTCCTCAGTTTGTTTTGGGAGACCTGTAAGGAGACCATTGCAGTAATCAAGCTTACTAGTGATAAAGGCATGTACAAGTTTTTGTAAGTCTTCAATGGACATGAGCCCTCTAAGTCTTGCTAAATTTTTAAGGTGATAATATGCCGATTTTGTAACTGATTTGATGTGACTGTCAAAATGTAAATCTGAATCCATGATAACCCCTAGATTTCTGGCTTTGATTGAGGTTTTCAGGGACAGAGAGTGAAGGTGTTGGGTTACTTTAAGCCTTTCCGTTTTAGAACCAAATACAATTATCTCTGTTTTGTCCTCATTTAGTTGAAGGAAATTTCGGCACATCCATTCCTTCACTTGCTCAATGCACTGGCACAGCAGATCTATGGGCCGATAGTCATTTGGTGATAGCGATACATAGATTTGCGTGTCATCAGCATAGCAATGATGGTCAATATTGTTATTTTGCATGATTTGCCCTAGTGGGAGCATGTAGATGTTGAATAAAGAGGGTCCTAAGATCGAACCTTGTGGGACTCCACATGTCACGTTGGTTGATTCTGATACAAAGTCGCCAATGGAAACAAAGTAGTTCCTATTTTGTAGGTAAGACCTGAACCAATTTAAGACAGTGCCTGAAAGCCCCACCCAGTTTTCTAACCTTTCCAGAAGTAATGTATGGACAGTGTCGAATGCAGCACTGAGGTCAAGTAGCATTAGTATTGAGGTTTTGCCAGAGTCTGTGTTAAGACGGATGTCGTTTACAACTTTAATAAGGGCGGTCTCAGTGCTGTGCAGGGGTCGAAATCCTGATTGGAAGGTGTCATAGCAACGAAGCACCTAGCTTATAGCCCCACGCTCATAGCCCCAGTTTATAGGTTTAAGCTCATAGCGGTTAACTACCGTAATAGCAGCGAGCTCATAGCACCTAGCTCAATGCACCTTACTCACAGCAGCTAACTGATAGCAGCTAGCTCATAGCAGCTAGCTCATGGCAAGAAGCTTATTGCACCTGGCTTAAAGCAACCAACTGATAGCAACTAGCTAATAGCACCTACCTCATAGCACCTAATCATGGTACAACTTATCTGAAGCATCCCTTTACAGGCTAAATCTCTTTGATGTCTTCTTGACACATGAAGGCAAACACTTTCTGAGAAAAACACAACTACAATATCTACAATATCTAGATGTACTACAGAGTAGCAAAGTTGTCTGGTATGGTTTACTGTTCACGTTGACCTCCCAGAACACAGCAGTGTGGACTGAGTTCTGACATTACTCTCTTCATTCTAATGGGAGCTGTAATTGGATTCTAATCTATTAATTTACTGACCTTTAAGGGCCCACTATGCAACTTTTTTAGCCAAAATTACATTAATTATGCTGGTTGAGAGTTATTCTGATGGTTCTGCAACCATTTCTGGGTCGTTTGGTGGGTGTGTCATTGCCCCATGTCACCTCTCCAAGGAAAAAGCGCATATGCAACTTGCTCTGTTCGGACCGACACAATCCGGATGTGACGCAGCGGAAGTATCCAATCGCGCCTCGAAAATGTAGTCAAATTGTTGTTTCGAAAATGCTTTACGGCACAGACACACACCCAAACATGGCACCGGCTAGATATAAACAGCCAGTTGCGAGGCAATTGTTGCATTCATCATGGATCAATCGACTGATAAGGGACCCAAGAGGCGACTGTCGGTGGAACAAAAGAAGAATGGACCAGAAAAGAGATCAGACACGAGTGAAAGGGGAACTATGCAACTTTTTTGGCTTGATTTACCTTAATATAACAGGCTAAGAGTCATTGCGATGGTTCTATTATACATTTTTGTTCGATTGTTCGTTGTTTCGACTCCCCCTTGCGCATCTTGGCGGAGAAAAGGAATATGTTTCTGCCGGCGACCCGCCGCCCACTCTCGCAGGAGTCTCGGGTCTCGCAAAGTAACGAATTGCTTTACGGCACAGACCCCCAAACACGGAACCGGCTCGATATAAACACAAGTAACTAAGGGATTGTTACATTCATCATAGATCAGCCGACTAAAAAGAGACAGAGAAATCCAATGTCGGAGGAACAGAAGAAGAGAAAAGGGAGACTGACCGACAGAGAGGCCAGACACGAGTAAACGCTGGGCAAGCTTTTCAGGAATAGCGTGAACTGAAAGAAAAAGAAGACTGCAAATCAGACGCCGACTTGGCCGTGTTGCTTTTGAAATTGAAAGTACCCTTGGGTGAACTTTGTCTTCGTGGTATTCTTGATGTTGATAGTCTCTGTACAAATGTGTTTGCTCAACCATTTTGTTGTGAGCCCTGTAAAAAAAAAAATCTCGACCGTTTTGTTGTGAGCCCTGTATGTTTCTAGCTTGCTTGGTTGCAACCATATAAACACCTTTGTTTCCATGGGTGTTTTGCTGTTCGTCTGTCTCGTCCCCCAGACACAGACTGAATCCCCGAATTCAGGTTCTTCTTCTTCATATTTAGATTATGTTGGCCAACACTCTTACACTGATTGTTCTGTTCAACCTAAGATAAAACAATTATAATCTAGGATATCAATTCTCCCCGTCAACTATAAAAGAGGATGGATTTATGTTTATTGCAATACAAATACACCATTTTAAAAATGTATAACCTTGCCTACACTTTATGAACATCTACTTCTGACATGGCTCCACGCATTCGCCGGCTTCTTTGAAAACAAATGCACATGGCTCGCGTAGAAGTGCATGGGGAAGGGTCGTCAACGAGTAGTTAAATAGTTTGTAAAATATCTACTACGAAGCTGTAGGGGGCGCAGTGTAGAGAAATGTGCGTGCCAAAACCAAGAAAACAGCGAAGAAATGCCCGAAGTTGCATAGTGGGCCTTTAATCACCTCTCCCAGCGACTAAACGCCCTTCCAGATGAGACGATGTAGCGACACGGCCACCACACCGTCTGCTCATTAATTCAACCCATTAGACAGTCAACCTTTAACCCATTCAACCTTCAGGGAAGGTCTCTGATCACCAGGGGCTGTTACCCAGGGAACTCTTACTATGGGAACTGATACCAAGGGAACTGTAATCAGGGGCTTTTACCAAGGGAACGGTTACAAAGGTAGCTGTCATCAAGGGCTTTTACCAAGGTAATTGTAATCAGTGAAACGTCACCAAGGGAACCGTTCCAAGGGCACCGTCATCCGACACATTAGATCATCAAGAAAATACTCTGTTTTTATGTTTTAAGTCTCGGTTCAACATGGGCACATAATGACGTATTATTCCATGAGATGACTAACTGTCTCAATTAGGCAGAACAATAGCCTGTTATGATTGTGCTAAATGAACAAGGCTTGATTAATATTTAAGAGATTTAAAGGCCTTGTGATATTCCGTTTAACCACTCAAGTTCCCGTCGTCTTGCTGTCTCGCATGTTGCACATCGCTAAATGCAGGATGTGAAAATAATGTTCAGGGAAGCTGAAATAATTGAAAGGGTAAGCCTCATTCCAGCCATCTAACCTCAACAGAGACTCACGTGGTCCAGGACCCTAAATAATGGACCAGGACTGAAGACCGCAGAGTTGCTACCCAACACACCTCAGAGAGGAAGGCTCGTAAACTTAGATTAGCACCACACAACAACAGCACTACCGCCCCCAACCGCAGCAGTAGAAATACAACACACAATGGTCATTAGTTCCCGACCTGACCTTTCAACCACTAGATAGGTCATCCACTTGAGCTTTGAACCAGGAAACATTAAAGTAGATACAAAGGCAGAACGGGAAAGGGGGTGGTGTGAAGTACAGATCAAGATCCTATGCCCTGACCCTAGGTCCTGACCCTAAATACAAGCTAGACTCTTATCCTAGACCCTTCTGAAGAGCCTGACCCAACCTGTGCGGATTGAGGTAGACGCGCAACATGTGCAGAGCAACAGACAACCTGAAGCCAGACAGAAGGTTATTTGTTAACCCAAGGATGTGATTTGACCACTTGCTTCCTTGTGAGAGCTTTAATAATACATATCCTTTGCGTCTTTTCATGGCGGAAGCATCCAGCTCGTGTCCTCCTGTCCCCACTAGTGAGATGAAGACCTCCTCTCTAAACCACCCCTCCATCGCTCAGAGGAACCGCAGAGTTTCAGCATCACAGCATTTTCTCAGGCTACAGAACTGAGGATCTAAAATAGTCAACGTTTGTATAATAATAATTTTCCACTTCAACTTCAACTTTCAATAAGTCAACTGTGACATTAGAATCAACTTCACATGTGGAAAAATGTATTTGACAACCAGGTGCAGTACTGTGTCAAAGAAAAATGCAAAGCCAAGGAATGGGTTTTTATCTGCACTTTCAAAGCTGATGAAAGTGAAGAAGTTTAAGACAATTAGAAATTAGACAAATTTAACCCAAAACAAAAATATACTTGTTTTTTAGTACTAGTATATGTACTATTTTCGTAGAAGTATATCTAGTTTTAGTAATAATAAGTAATAGTCGCGTTAATCCTTTAGTAATATTCAGGTAGTAGCTATAGTACTGTTAAACTTCCGTAGTAGTACAAAGGTAGTAGATATAATACAGAAATGCTGTACATTTCCGTCAGCACAGTGGCATGCTGGGACATTGAGTCTAAGTGAACGGGCTTCCACACATGAACAATATTGATCCACACAGGTTCCCATATGTTCAGAACACCTGCTAGTTGCAATGTAGCCAGAGAGAATCAGATATCTAGAAGTCCAGATGTAATGTGGTATTTATTCAGAAAGTGAACCTCAGATCCCCAAGCCCTACCTGTTGTTACCACTGAGTTGAACTTTGACCTCAGGGTCTGACAGAACTATTGGAGTGAGGGAATGTAACAGAACAAGCAGCAGAGTGCCGAGAGGCTTTGATGGTGAAGGCAAGCGGGGGACTAGATCAGACTGCAAGTACTTCTCAGCAGTGTTTTTTTCTAAATGCTTTCGATGCACTTTTCTATGTCTCTTTTAATCGTAATTCATCCTTTTCAAATCTACATACAGCTTGTACAATTTATACTATTCATATTATATAGATATAGCTATAACTTATATAAATATAAACATTTGTCTAATCTGTGGAGTGAGCAGCCAAGTGATGGGGTCTAAAATAATTATAATACAGGCACCCTTTAACTTAAAATATTAAAATAATGAATCGACTGGGGTTACACCACTGGAGGTTTTTTTGTAACCTTCACACTTGTGCTTTAAAGATCTTTTTTCACACATCTACAACTCATTATTTTCTGAGCTTGTGGATGTGAAGGAGAGAGGTGCGCCACACCCTCCTCCATTCCTTCCACCACTGCAGCAGAGTGTGTCAGTGGGGGAAAGACATGATGTCCTTCTGCCTGATGCTGCACTCCATCCCTAACGCCTCCCTAACAACACCAGGGATAGGGTGTACTACCTCCTTCAACAGTCGTTCCAAAATACGCAGTGATTTGCATTAAGTTTCCCGCTTGCAGCAGATTTCCACTGCTGTCCAGATCAGATCAGCCAATGTTGGGAGTCCGTCTCTTATTAAATAGATCTGCACAAGCAGTGTTCAAACACTATTGATTAAAGTGTTGTTAAACCACCTTGATATTTAGATCAGTCAAAAACCAGAGCTAGCTGTTGGAATAAAAAAAAATACCAGAGGAAAAGCACAAATACATGTGTACTTGTACAGCATACACTGTGCAGACATTCAAGTGAAGAATCCAGGGCCATCAAGATAATCAGGGACATATCTTTTCCACTATGTCCCATCTTGTCCCACCCAGCAGCTCTTTCTCTCAACATCACGGCTTCCCACAAAGTGAGACGCTTGACACTGTCTCTACTCTATTTATTTTTTCTGCTTGTAGTTCTGGGACACCTGCCTTTGTACACTGCCCTATAGCGTACTCTTCATATTGAGCCCTTTAGAATAGAGCTGAAAAGGCTTTTTCAAAAAGGTTGAGATTCTATTTGAGGTTTTGACATAATTTTGTGGCTGATGAAAACCATGATGGCATTGGCATGCTGCCAGGCCAACGTGTTTCCTGAGTACATTCCGTTTGGTTAGTCTGAATCAAAATAAATGTGATACTTGTTTTTTTGTTTCTAATAATAGTCTTGCTGGGCTTCACAGGGCACAAATATAATTGAAAATATCTTTCTTCCCTAAATTCCATACAATCCAAAATACAGAAAGATCCCTAAAGAATAAGGTATTGAGTAAAACGAAGCGGCTGCATATAGGGTACAAAGACGGTGCCATGCCGTAATTCCGACGCCTCATTGTTCCGACGTCTCAATGGTCCAAAATATTTCCCATTAGATCGACATGCCACTATGCCGACGGTTCAATGTTCCGAAAACGGAACCCATTGGTCCGAAGGTCAGTTTGTCCGACTTTTCAAAAAGGAGGTGCATTAGGCCGACGGTTTAATATTCCGAATAGGCCAAGGCGTAATTCCACATGTATGATTATGAAACCAAAAATAAAAGACGATGTAGGCTAAATTCCAGCAGTGCACTTCACCAAGCCAGACTGTTGCTGTGGGCTTGAACGGTCACAAGAGGTGAATTTATGAAGCGCACGTTATACAAAGACTAATACTTTTCCCGTAAAGAAGTCAAACGGTGAGTGAAAAAGAAATACAAATGTTATCTTTAGTAGCTGTGTGTGGGCCTATATGTGTTGTTTACTGTGTTTACAGTGGGCTTTTAGCCTAAATAATTTCGCTGGTATTGATTTAGTCAAACTTACCTCATACCGTGTACTTAGTCAAGTGTGTGTGTGTGTGTGTGTGTGTGTGTGTGTGTGTGTGTGTGTGTGTGTGTGTGTGTGTGTGTGTGTGTGTGTGTGTGTGTGTGTGTGTTCGTGTGTGTGCGTGCGTGCGTGCGTGCGCGTGTGCGTGTGTGTGTGTGTGTTCTTGCCCGTGTTGAGAATTAGGCCCCGTCCACACGAAGCCGAAACGGGCGAAACCGTTCCGGTTTCGATCTATCCGGTTTCGGAGTATCTCCGTAAAGACGGAGTCAAGCGAAACCGGGTAGATCTGTAGAAACGCTGTAGTACACATGCCAAGTGTGTGACAAGTGACATGATCTGCTGCAGAACGATTACAAGCCTGTAGTCCGCTATCATCTTTGTAGTTGTGAGTTCTGAGACTCCGCGGGCTTAACAGTCATTGGCTAGAGGGTCGAGGGGTGGGGCGATGACGTCATGGTTTACGGTTTCAGTCGGTTTCAGGTGAATCCAAAACGAAACTGGGTAGATTTGAAACCACCTCCGAGGGTGGTTTCAGAAGTTTACGGTTTCGGTCAGCGGATTCGCCGGCTTCGTGTGGACGGAAGGCCGAACCGTACAAGACCTTTGCGGTTTCGCCATGAAATCGGCTTTGTGTGGACGGGGCCTTAGACCTACGCTCTCTGTCCATGGGGCTGAAACACCTTGTCGAAATGAAGTGAAGCGTTGTCACTTTGCTCTCCAATATTCATCGTGAACGTGATATGTAGGCCTATGTTGTATTTTTGAGAGAGAGCGAGAGAGAGCAAGAGAGAGCGAGAGCGCGAGCGAGGTATAAAACTCTTTATATGTAGGCCTATTCGGCATATTGAACCGTGCGCCTCCTTTTTGAAAAGTCGGACAAACGGACCTTCGGACCAATGGGTTCCGTTTTTGGAACATTGAACCGTCGGCATAGTGGCATGTCGATCTAATGGGAAATATTTCGGACCATTGAGACGTCGGATCAATGTGTTGTCGGTATTACGGGCAGGCCCCACAAAGACAATGAGATGTCCTATGTAACCAGATGATGGTCTGAGAAACCCATTCCTGACAAGCTGGATTTACTCACATAAGCCTGGATTATATATATATATATATATAGTCTAGTTTGGCCCTGCTGTTGGCTACCATTACTGATGCATTGGGATGTCACGAGAACCGATACTTCGGTACCAAGTCGATGCGACAATTCTAAAAACGTGATGGTATACTCGTTTTTCTACAGTACCGTAGGTACCGGGGATGCAATTCCTCCGGACGTCATATGGGCAGCATATACACCTACACTACAAGTGTTGTAGTAGTCTGCCGTTAAATGTCAAAGGAACACGGAAGATGGCAACTGCAGCTGCAGCGAGTGCGACAGCTCTGCCTCGACTCGTCGAAAAAAATAATAGCAAGATTCGTTTCTTGAAATACTTTGCATTTGAGGCGGATGATCAGGGATTAATAAAATCCGCAAAAACCTATATGCAAACGGTGTCATTGTGTTTTTTAAAAAAAAGGAGGAAACACCTCCAACTTATCGAAGCACCACAAAGACAGATATCCAGATTTATTCAAAGAATTCAAGTTGAGTGAATTTCAAGTCACACGTTACATCAACGTTTCCAAAGTGTTTTCTTGGTCTTCCTTATCTTAAAATACACTGTGAAAAGCGAGGGTCGCATTTCCATAGAGCTGCCTGCCTACCGTACAGCCCTCTTTACCGTTTGCATACAAACATAGCGCCACACTAAAAACAACCACCATACACGTCACTTTAATCCATCCACTTCATTTATTTACTCAACATGATACATATTTCACGCCGTCAACAATGCATTCATTTGCTTATCCAATGCAACGCTTACATTCAAGCTTCTTCACACTACCTATGTCCGTCGACGGATCTCATTGACTTTGCATGGGGTTCGCGAAATGCATTGAGGGTCCGTCCGTCCATTCGGATCCGTGGCCTGCGCCAAAAAATTGAGAATTTTTCAACTTTTCAGGCAGCGGCGGATCCGTCGGCCAATCAGATCGTGGTTATGCAAATACACTCGACGCGTTTCCTGGACCCATTTTGCAATAACAAGCAGGAAGAAGCAGAAGAAATCCGGCCGTTATATTTTGTTAAAGAAATGTGGAATGATAGGATTATTTTTTAGTCACCTGTTGTTTGTGTCATCTTTTGGATTTATATCCACACATCGCTTTATAGCGGGAAGCGATGTGATTGGCTGCAATATGCGTCTACAAAGACTAGTCCCCTATACGTCAGACACGCCCTCGGTCATCCGTCGACGGACGCATGTAGTGTGAACAAGGTGTCATTCGTTTATAGTGGTGCAACGGATCACGGATTACCCGTGATCCGTAAGGATCAACCCTCACAGTTCGGGACGCAAGTGATTGGCTGACGATGCAAAAACAAAGACAAAAAAGTTGTGCCCCCTTTCTGGCTTGTCTAGGATTAAATATAGTGGTTGAAATGTATACTATCGGTCCTGTCTCGGGTATTTGGCTCATTTCGAATCGCCCCTGCCTGCTTCACAATGGCTGGCTATGGGAATACACAAACCTGTCCTTAAAACGACCTTAAACGTTTGTTTTCAGAAATGTGCAACTCAACGAGTGGTTATTGGTGTTCGGTGATGTTCCTAATCAAGTTCGTAGCGAAATACAGTTTCTGTCGTGTTTTATTTGGCATTTTATAAATCCCATTGAAACGGAAACCAGGCTGGAAACGGAAACGGACAGGGGCTGTAAGTTTGGTTGTGGTCTTTTCGCTTGGTTCTCCGTATTACCCTAGGGCAGGCATCTCCAAACGGCGGACCATGACCAATTTAAAATAATACGATTTTTTTATATTTTTTTATGATTTCACTATACAAAGCATGGTTATGTTAGTAAAATCATTTCTCACTGAAATACAAATTGAAAGGCAGAATAGTCTTTAGTACAGCATAAAAACAGCAAAAAGCAATGATCTTCACAGAGCGAAGATCATGCACTCACTGAACTCCCCCCCTCCCTCCGTCTGTCACGGCCTGTGCGTAATAGTGTCACTCAAAAAATAGCCAATCAAGTTCTTTGTTTACCGGAATTTGGAATGAGAAAAAGGCTTGCTCGAAAATAAGGAAAGTTGACCCCGAAAACAGACATTTTAAAGATGAATGGACTGACAAATACTTGTTCATTCTCCCGCAAGCCAGTACAAAACCTTTGTTGTGTCTTTTATGTGTTGAAACCGTGGCCCTGATAAAAAGCGGGAATATTAAGCAGCATTACGAATCCAAACACAGATCCTTCGAGGAAAAGTATCCCCAGAAGTCAGAAGTAATGCTGCGTTTTAATATCCATCCGTCTCGGAGGTCCGAGGACGTTGCCTAGCGACACGCACAAACACGCCCCTTTTCCTCGGACGGCGAACTCGCCATCTCGGTTGAACTCATTGGTGACCGAGCAAAATTCCGAGACAGAATTCAAGATGGCTGCGCCCATTGTGACTTGAAGTATGAACTGTTTTCACTGTGCTTGGACCACTTTGGTGGTTTAAATGGCAATTTCAATCACTCGTATTACTGCAATACCTTACTGCGTCCGTATCTCTGCCTATGTACAGAAATTATTGTATTTGTGTACAGCACTTTGGTAAACTACTGTTTTTTTAAATGTGCTATATAAATAAACTTGACTTGACTTGACTATGGCCTATAGCCTACTTATTTTGGAGCGCCTGGTCCTCTGCCAATGCTACCGCGACAACAGCTTTCCGGGTGACGTCCATGTTTTCCTCCAACGACCGAGCGAAATAATAAAACACTTGAAGTGTGGGCGTGGCGTCAGATCCGAGATCCGAGTCGGTTCGCAGAGAATACTCGAACGCAGCATAAGAGTCTGGAAAATATCTGAGCTGAGAGCTCAGTATGAGAGGTCTACGCGTGTCTTCACACACTCATTTACAGGCCAGCAACGTGCAAATGAATGCTCACTTAAGATTGCATAGTTTTTGGGGCAACATAAAAAAACTTTCAGTGACACCACTGTTGTGAAGGAGTGCTTGAACGCCGCTGCCGAGACGTTACTTGAAGGTAAACAAAGGGATGAATTGTGTGAAAAAAATAAAGCAAATCCCAATGTGAGTTGCAACGACAACCAGAAAATCCGAAAAGTTATCAGCTTCAGCTTCACAGCTTCATGCGGCTGTTCAGAGTGCCCCATCCTTAGCCATTGATGAGTCTTCAGATGTAACGGATAATGCCCAGCTTTTGGTTTATGTGCGATTGTTTCATCAAGACAAGAAAGAGATCTTTGAGGACCTGTTGGGTCTAACACCACTTGAGACACTGTTTTGCTTACTTGAAATGAAGGCCTAATGCTCTTTTTGTGTTTATTTGAAATGTAGGTCTGGTGTACCTGTTTTGCTAACTTGAAATGTAGCCCTAATGCACTTTGTGTTTATTTGAAGTGTAGGCCAACACAGATCTGATCCACAGTGTATCGGTCTCCAAGACAGAGAAATCGGATCACGATATCGTGTACTGCACCCTTCTTCATCCTCAGTTCCTGCTGAATCAAGTGGCAACACCCCAGTTCACCCCTTCATCAGAACTCGATGACATAAACTTCAACTCTGCTGACTGGGAAGCAATCAACAGGGATCTATTATCTGCGGATTGGTCTACAGTCATCAACCCATCGACACATCAAGAAGATGCTTGGGACCTGTTTGAAAGCATCATCGTGGATGTGTGTAAGAAGCACGCCCCCTCACACAGCCACAATCGCCAAGTCTCTGTATCATCAAAGATCCCGAAATCAAGAAGAGCTCTACTCCGGAAAAAGAAGCGACTCAACACCAGGATTAACTGCATCAAGTACAAGTCCAAGGGCCCTTCTCCTCCTCGCAACAGTACCAAACTCTGCAAGCTCAATGACGAGCGGGCTGCCATTGAGCTGCTTATGAAAAAAGACATCAAGCAGCAGCGCCACAAAGACGAGCTCATTGCACTGAGTAAGATCAAGACTAACCCTAAAGCTTTCTACTCTTTTGCAAAAAAAATCAAAACACCAGTCTCGTCGGTTGGACCTCTACTGGATAGCGACAACCAGCTCCAGTCCGACCCTGTCAGGATGGGCAGCATCCTACAAGAGCAATACGCCAGGGCATTCAGCAACCCTGACAAAGCTAACCTTACTGAGGTACGTATATCGAAGCTTGTTGCACAGTCACAATCAATAACTGATCTTGTTTTCGACGAACAAGACGTCCTGGGTGCAGTCAAAGCAATAGACCGATACTCGGCTGTTGGTCCGGATAAGTTCCCTGCCATCATCCTCAAGGAATGTGGACTTGTCCTTGCGCCAGTGGTCACACAGCTCTGGAGAGCATCCCTGGACTCCGGCGACATAGCCGCTAAGTTCAAGAGCCAGAGTGTAATCCCACTATTCAAGAAGGGAAATAGATCGATTGCTGCCAATTACCGACCGGTCTCTGACTTCTCATCTTATCAAGATGTTGTAGCGAGTCTTCCGAGCTAAACTGGACGACTACATCCAGGCCCAAAATATCATCAACGACCACCAGCATGGCTTCCGGACTGGAAGAAGCTGCTTGACTCAATTGCTCCACCACGTGGAAGACATATTGAATGATCTGAATGCCGACGTGAACGCGGACATACTATATCTGGATTTCAGCAAAGCCTTCGACAAGGTTGATCATGCTATCTTGCTGAAGAAACTCAACCTTTATGGAATCCAGGGTAAAGTGCATCGTTGGCTCTCAAACTTTCTCAGCGGTAGAACTCAGCATGTGGTGATTGATGGTGTGAGATCTAAAGTCATCAGAGTGCTGAGTGGTGTCCCGCAGGGCACAGTGCTGGGCCCACTCCTCTTTATCTTGTATATAAACGATCTGTTCTCTGTCGTTAAGCACAGCAAAATAAAGGTATTCGCTGACGACTCAAAGCTCCACAAGAGCATCGGCTCCCCTACAGACTGCTACAGCTGCTCCAGGAGGATTTGCACGCAGTTGTACGATCGGCAACTATCAACAACATGGAGCTAAATGAGTCCAAGTTCCAGCTCCTACAGCACGGGAAGAATCAAGAACTACAGAAGCCGTACAATCTATCAACAGGACTGGTAATCAACTCAGACGATGTCGTCAAAGATCTCGGAGTCTTCATTGACAAAGATCTCCGTTGGCGGAAACACATCACCAAAAAAACAGCCGAAGCTGCAAGAAAAGCCGGCTGGGTTCTGAGGACGTTCTCAATCAGGGACAAAAGCACGATGCTACTGCTCTTCAATACCTATGTTCGCTCCATCGTAGAGTATTGCTGTGCTCTCTGGTCACCACATCTGCAGTGCGACGTTATCTTGATTGAGTCGATCCAGCGCTCTTTCACTGCAAAGATAGCGGGTTGCTCAAATCTCAGCCATTGGGACCGCCTCAAGCGTCTTAAACTCTACTCGCTACAACGCCGCCGTGAAAGATACATGGTCATCCTTGTCTGGAAAATCTTCCACGGTGCCATCCCCAACAGCGTCAACCTGTTGTTCAAACACTCGGAGAGGCGAGGAGTAACCTGTGTACGGCCGCTTGGAAGCTCCAAGTATAGCAGCATCAACAAAGCATCAACTTGAATTCAAATTTTTAATTCAACACCTTATTTTTAAATTTGATTTTATTTACATTTTTTATTTTATCTAAATAAATTAACTAATTTATTTTATTTTATATTTTTATGTATTTTTGCACAGTGTGGAGCATTGTCCCTTTAACATTTCACTTCAATTTATTGTATGTGACAAATAAAAACACTTGAACTTGAACTTGAACTTGAACACAATGATATTCCACTCGTTCTCATCAACAGCCTCTGCTCTGTATAACGCCGTACCCAAAAATGTTAAGTCAATCCCAACCCTGATCCAGTTCAAGGCAGAACTTGACCGCTTCCCACAAACCATCCCTGACACTCCCCCTACCCCTGGATACACTGGGGCAAACAGTAATTCTCTGGTGGAGTGGGCTAGCAGCAAAAGTCAGCTATAGCGGCTAGCAACGGGAAAATGGCGGTGGAGACACTTGATGTCTTGGCCTAGGTGTTCTAACCTAAAACAAACCCTAGGTACCCTAGGTAGGCCTAGTGTTCCTGTTCTGCTTACTTCACATGTAGGCCTTACGCATTTTTTATGTTTACTTGAATTGCAGGCCTAATGTACATGTTTTGTTTACTTGAAATGTTAATATGCGTTACTTTGTCTTACTAGTTTTTCATGGTTAAAAGTAAGCTATTTGGAAATTGAAAATAAATACATCTGAAATGATAAGGCAATATGCCGTGTTGATTGTATTTGACAAAAGAAGGCTATTAGGACGTGGTAGGTTCAGACCTTTCTTGGAAGGATTTTTTAGGAACTGGACCTTGTTCAATTTTAATTGAAGACCCCTGCCCTAGGGCTAGAACCGAGCGAAAACCAACCCCCCTTTCCGTTTCTGGTCAATGAGTAATGAGTCTTCCAACAGATATCAATGGATTTACAAAATGCCAAATAAAACACGACAGAAACTGTATGTAGCTATGATACTTCCTTTTATCGATGTTAAAAGAAGAAGGAATAATGCCTCAGATTGTACTTTATTTTGTTTTAAAATATTTTAAGATTTTATTTGTACATTGGAGGGACATCTTGAGTTAAGTTTTTATTTTATGTGGACACAAGCTATTTCTATTTTATTTACTATCCATGTTTAAAAGAAGAAGGAATAATGCCTCCGTTTGCACTTTATATTGTTTGCCACTGTTCTATTTTTGTAATGTTGTAGTGTTTTATTTTTATTCATTACTTGAAGGCTACATGCCAGTGCGACTTCTTTGTAATGTTTTTAACAAATTAGTGAATGTTGAAGTACATGGGATTTTTTTTTTTTTTTACCGTGGTATTGAATTGGGTATCGAGAATCGTGGAATTTCCCTGGTATTGGTATCGACTACTAAATGTCTAGCATCGTGACATCCAACAGGCCGTTCTTTGCCACTACAGCAGAGGGATAGGATGGGCTGAGGCTGGGTGAGGCTCTTCCCCTTCTGTTACCTCACAGGACCAGGGTTCAGCTCCTGGCAGTATCTTCATATTCCTATAATTGAGTCACTGTGGAACTTTCAATGTGTGTTGCTCACTTGCCGAAAAAGCACAATCTGTTCTGATCCTGTCCTGGGAGAGACAGAGAGTATGGAAAACAGTTAATGAAGAAAGGATGGAAGAGAGAGAGGGAGACAGATAGAGAACTCTCTGAATCAATTCAGTAGACAGAGGAGGGGGGCTCTGAGGATACAGATGATGGATACAGATGATGTTTACAGATACAGATGTGCAACTTTGATGAAGAGCAGAGGCAACCAACAAGCTGACTATCAACGTCAGTAGGGACTATCAACGTCAGTAGCCTGCTCCCTATTTAGCAGTAGGCGCTAGGCTGCTATGCTACAGAGCATGCTAGCCTGCTCCATATTTAGCTGTTGCCGCTATGCTGCTATCCCACCTAGCCTGCACCACATTTAGCAGTTTGTGCTATGCTACAGAGCCTGCTATTTGCTCCATATTTAGCAGTAGGGGCTCTGCTGCTATGCTACTCACATTGGGTCGGCGCTCCAAACAGCTGCCAGGCGCCATGCAGGAAATGTTTCGGCTATTTTAACTTTCACTTTGTAACTAAATAGTCTTGCTAAAAACAAACCTACAGGCTGGGTTTTATTTAGGAAACACAAAACCAAGTTCACCCAGCTTGCAGGATATGACTGGGCAGGTTTACAGGAGGCCATGAATGAATGAAGTAAACAGAGCTTGTCAGACGGTGTGTGGTTGAGGTGCTTTAACTTTCTCTGGGTAATAAACTGGACACTGAAGCACCAGACTATTCCTGCCCTCATAAAGGATGGTCCTTACAGACCTCAGATCATAGGAATCCCCATCATACAGAGTCTACATTAAACTACAGTGCACACAGAATATTCAACATATGGAGCACGAGATAGAATCTGGGTTTAAATGATCTCTGTGGTCGTATAAATCTGTTTTCATTCAATAACTCTGTCTGGCATCAGTTGTTCATGTACAAAAATAATACATTATAATATAAATATAGATATTAGACCTCCTGCTGACTGCTATATTACAAAAGACAGTAATAAGAAAACATATGAACAGACAGCACACAGAACCATTGACCAGAGAACCTTAGAACATAGAGCTATGGAACCAGAGAACATAGAACCATATAAATATGGACCTACAGAACATAGAAAACCGAACCATATAACCATGGAGCTATATAACCAGTTAAGACAATTATACACAGAAGAGGAAACACAAAACAATCAATTCAATATGTGTTTTTGTACAGTACAGTCAACATGATGTTTATAAGAAACCTTGACGCCTCTTGTATGGCCCAGTTTGCGTTAGCCAATAATGCATTTACAGATCCCCACCTCCAGCAACTTGATACAAACAAACAAAGAAAATTAAATCCCCTGTTCATCCAGATTTGTAGGCTATGGGTTTTCTCCGAAATTAATCTAAAGACTGATTTGTGAGTCTCCCCCAGCTCCACTGTTCCCTCAGGTGATCTTTGTAAGCCAACAGTAAAGGGGAGGAGCCATAGGAGTAGGGTTAAAAGCTTCTTGTTGGCTTTGTTTATAGCCCCTTCTAAGCCCGCCTCCTCTTACCTGTTGCCGGCTCTGGTTTGTTGACAAACACATAGCTGCCTGTCAGTCACTGACATGTTGCAGCATGTAGTCAAAGCACTCAGCTCAAACCCAAGGTATACACCAGAGGTATAATACTAATTATACAACGGGGGACCTAAATCCAGCGATCTGATTGGTTCCCAACTGTTGTATAATGAGTGTATACATAACTGCTATGACGCCCGATCATTTTGTGAAAGTTTGCCTATCACTCCGCGCCTGGAAGTAGAAACAGTTACAAAGTAAAACATATGTTGGATGATGGAGAGCGTGTAAATGTTGTTACTCCGGGAGTGAGCAAAGGCGATGGAGAGACTAACGAAAGCTTAGGCACACGGCGAGTGAACTGCTCCATAGGATAAATTGCCGGCGAACCGCTCTATCGGAGCCTTCTCTCGGAGGGATGCTAAAGTGTGTTGCATAGCGACCGTCGATGCATAGCGGCAGCCAGGAGGGACTACTTTTTTGTATTCTTTAATTAAACGGCTATTTTGACTTTCTTGGTTTCTTTTTAAATGTAGTGTGTCTATGACTTTCGTTTCGCCATAACAGTAACCGTTGTATAAAAGCAATAGATCACTTCAGTCAGTGGCATGTGCTCATTATACCACTGTGAAGGGGGTCGCCGGCCCTCCGCTGCACGTCGGGGCCGGACAACGCCCCTTAACAGTGGTATAATGAGCACATACCACAGCCTGGCGTGATCTATTGCTTAAATATTATATATCGTATATCTTACATATCATATGTATCATTTAGGTTTACTGTTTACAATTGGTCTCTTGGTGAGGCAGGTGAGACAGTAGAAGAAGAGAGATGAGAATTAAAAGAGGAGAAATAGAGAGGGGAAGAGAGAGGGGAGGAGAATAGGTGAGAGGAATGGAGGTTAGATCGGTCTACAAGGGGATTTTATCTGGCCATTTTCTAATATTCATATAAAGGTGTAATATATTATATGTATTAATAATGTACACATATTATGAATTAATAATGTATGAATAATTTGTGTATTAATAACTTCTTGATATTATTATATATAATTTCTTATTATACATAAGAATGTATTCATATGATATGTATTATTAATATATTAAGATTATATATGTTAAATATTTCTTAATAATGTATTGATATAATATAAATCAATAATGTGTTTATAATATATGTGTCAATATGTCATGTATTAATAGTTTAATTATATTACATGTATTAATAATATTAATTTAATTAATAAATTAATAATGTTTTACAACTGTGTGCATTAATAATGTATTAATATTATATGTAATAATAAAGTCAGAGCGCTACATGATTGTCAGCCATGTCTACAAACAGGAGGAGGGGCTACCACATGGCCTGGCCAACAGCCAATCAGATTGAGGATCTGTGATGTAGACAACCATCTCCACTAACGATTCAAAGGCTCAGATCTCCCTCATCAAGTTCCAAAATCACTGTGATCTAATCCCATCTCCTCTTCTTCCTCTCCAATTCTACTCCTCCTCGCCTCTGTTATTCCTTTCCCCCTCATCCTCCTTTCCTGCTCCTCGCCTCCCCTCCTCGTCCCCCGTTCCCTCCCTCTCCTCTCTTCCTCTTCCTCCCCCCCCTCCTCTCATGAGTGTTTTGTAATCCACAACAAAGCACATTCCTCAAGCAGCACCTGGTCAAAGAGTTCAAGGAAGAACGTCTCTTTATGCCCTGTCAGTATACAGATGGAGGCTGTTGTGTTCTGGCTAGGGATACGTGGGAATGGAGATGGTAGTGGGGAGAGGGGGGGGGAGGGGGTTGCAGGCACTTCTGTTTTTGGCGGCCACATAAAAAGACGCCACAGCTTCTTGTACTCAGAGATAAAGAAACTGGAAACCACCTGGTCCATCACAACATCTAGGAGCTCTGTCTAACCCTACCAAGCTCTGTTTGCTCTACCAAGCTGTTTAGTCCTACGAGCTGTAGCCTCTTTCAGACATAGTTCCCATAGTAAATGACTGGGATCATACTGCCGGCATTGCTAATGATGAACACAATTCACACGTGCAGCTAAATTCAGGAAAACTTACTTCCTGCGCCCTTTCACACAATTACGGAATATGGGCCAAGGGACGGATCACCCAAAAGCATTGGGTCGTTGAGATATACAGTTGTTCATAACCAAATAAGCTGTATTGCTTTACTATTGGATCACCCGAAAAGCCTTGACGCGGTGAGATAAACAGTCAGTCACCAATTTCAAATATGTCTCCTCTACGTGGAGCGTCTTACATCCGAAGACATAACCTGCCTGTATGTGTCTCTACCGGCACTGTGGGCCCCTTTCGAACATAGGAAAAGACAGCACTGTTTAAAATGAATTAGACTCCACTTTTCCTAACCAACGTCATTGTGCGACGGCGAGTATAGCTGACCTCTAGCGTCTCTAGCGTGGAACTACGGTTTTCCGAAGTTATTTTCAATCAGGTTATTGATTTCAATCAGGTTGTCGCTAACAGTGAGAATCACTTGGTCGAACTTGGCCAACGGGAATATTTTTGGCCACTTGAATCCCAATTCACATGTGAAAAAAAAGAAGCTAAACTTATGTTGATGTTGAAATGAACTGCCCCAAGTAGTCTTTCTTAAATATGAAGTCTGCATTTAATTTTCTTACGGTGTATATTGTGTGCTTAATAACAAGCAATAAATGAATTAATTTCGATTCAAATAATATGTTTCTGGAATTGGTATCCATTATTATGAATTGTATTTTCTTCTCTTCTCTTCTTCTGCCTTACCATGTCTCTCATGCGTCTTTGCGTAGAGTCGGTAAACTTTGTCGGTGGCATGTTGCTTTAAATATTGCCACTGCAAGGATTATGGGATACTACTATCGCATTCCTTTCGTAAAGGTTGCTCGAGAGTAATCTATGCTAAAGGAGGGTTAAAGGATGCATCAAGGCTCCTTTTCTAAGCATTTTTTAATTCGAACCACCTGTCCCTGAGGCAGAGCTCAGAGAAGGAGGATGAGGTGTGGGAATATAAAGTCTTAAACATGGAGCCAATGAGGGAACAGAGGAGATGCCAAATATGGAGAGGAGCCTACACCCTAGGAAGGGTTTCTCATGGGAGTAGGTTTGATGGGAGGACTTGGATTATTTGTGTCACAATCACTGGTCATAATTGACCTCTGAAGAATAAGTCCCTCCCATAGACATTTGAGTGAGGGAACCGGGAGGCTCGGAGGCGGGACTTATTCTTCAGATTTCCATTAGGGAATGCGAAATACTACCTACAAATACCTACAAAAAACCTTTTAGAATATAAAGATTCTGCATTACACCCTCTAACGAGTTGAGAGGAGGAGCTGTACATTTCAATGAAGTTTTGAAGGTTTTCTGTGTAAATTACTTTAAATTATAAAGCTCTTGCTTTAAAAGCCCAGCAGAGATCAGGCCTTTTGAAGATACATTTTAAGATTACACATTTACCGGCTAGTCTCGGCCGAGCATAAACACTGTTTGATTTCTGCTCAAAGGGTCTTGGCTACTCTTCCTTTCCCGTTTCATCATGCAGGGCAGCGGATGAAAGTTAAAAAAATTGTTTTGAAGCGAGTCCCCTCTATGGCAACCATAGACTTTAAGAAGCAAAACAAATAGGCATTCTATAGCGCACATGAGTTTTGGATAGCACATTATATGGTCTCTAAGGGAAATCCCTCTTTCTGGGTTCAAAGTTATAAGATGTAACATTTCGGCATTACAATATCTACAAACCACTCGAACCATGTCATATATTTGTTGACTTGTCTTCTAACATTATCCTAATTATTGCCAACAATTTTCAACCCCCATAAAATCTTTGGTTATATTCAAGGTCCGTTACGTTTGTCGAGGTGGCATGGTGGGGTCATACTCCTTGTACCAGCATTAGAACCCAAGAAATACAAAAAATTCACAAATACTGTACATGGTCTGGATCTCAACATGTCCGTGTCCTCGTTTTGTAGGTGCTATTTCTTGTTTCGCTTTAATTGCATTTTAGTTAGGCTTTTGTTTAGGGCAGGGTAGTTATGGATAACAGCGCTGAGCTACTCCATATAACATTATCTACAGCTGTCTAGGTGGTCGACCCATATAATTGTAAGTTAACAAGTTAACACTCTGTTACTGGCGGCTATTTCATTCAAACAAAATGACATAACGTGAGTAAATATGACTTAACGTAGTGTCATTCAAACTTTTCACCAGCAATGATGAGATGTTAACAACTCTGTTCCCACGCTAAAACACAACGTCATCAAGCTCTGTTCTCTCTGTAATGTGATATTCTGTATGTGATATTTCTGATGAAGCATAGTGAAGTGAAGCTGTTCATCTCTGCTCTACTCACAACCGGCAGAGAATCTGATGCATCTTGTTAACATAAGTTGCACTTATATTGGGGGCCAGGCAGCCCAGCTGCTCTGTTCTGCTCCAGCTGTGGCCTTCCTAGAACGCTTTTGTAGCGCCTGACCTCACCAATTGCACGTTTCCACCGAGCGGTGCGGTACGGTTCAAACAAGGCACAATAACTTTTTGTCACAGATGTGTTTGTTTTCATTTCAGTATCCAAAATATCAGTCTGTCCAGGATAGTCTGCTGTCCAGTACCTCCCGGCACAGCGTCCTCAACCTGCCCCAGTCAGAGTTGGTGGATCTCTAGTTTAATTAAAGGGTTGGTATCATGCTTTTTCGACTTGACCCTTGGTTTAGACTGTTCAATTACGTATGCATGCATGTTTTACGTCTGCTAAGGGAAATCTAAGTTTGAGCCAGGGGGAGTATTCGCCCCACCGAGAACGCCCCTCAATAAGTGTGTGAAGCAGCTCAAACTTTACCTCAGTAACATTGTGAGGTTCAATGGACGGTGCTGAAGAGCAAAAGTCACGCCTCCCGGCTACCCGCAATGTTTACAACTTCTCGTGGGTTTGAATTTGCCCACGCACGCGCAAAGCATTCGACCAATCACAGCAGACTGGGCTACTTGGGAGGGGGGCCTTAGAGCAACATGATACAAAACAGCCCGTTTTTGAAAGACGCTGAAATAGGTTTTAAAGAAATTGAGTGTGAGAACAGTGTGAGAATAATAAGGGCTATTTATAACATACAGGCATGTAACCCTATTCTACTTGTGCCCCCAAATGCAATTATTAACCCTAAAAAGGCATGATATGGGATCTTTAAGAGATTCCACAATATGTTTATAGGTTCTGCTTAAATGTGCTGCAGATTTCCTTACAAGCCTGTGCCTAATAAATACTTAAGGCATATAAATAATATAAATACAATATTATGTATTGTATGTTGTCATATGATCGCGAGTTTGATACTCCGTGTGGTGGCACCTTCTAGTGTGCCGTATGCATTCCTGCATGCGACCAGCCCTGACCCCTCATCTAGCACATCATCAAGAGGTTTGCCCCCACCCATCTCTCTGAGTAACCCCCCACACACACACACACACCTGTTCCCTCTGCTGGTGCTCTAATGGGGGGCCCATACATTGTATTACCCCTTGTCCTGAGAAAGGCACTGTCTGCCATTCCCATCAGGCTTAGAGAACAAAGTCACCAGTCCTGCTTTCGCCTAGACTCAGTGTGTTCTTGTCACAGTAAGGATTGGGTTGGTGGTAGGATGGGAATAAAGTATAATTTATGACTGTAAGGCTTTAGCAATGAGAGGTTAGGAACAAGGGTAATAACGATGACTGTCACCTTGTTTCCCAGGGTCCCCTAATGCTAACCTTCGGACAACACACACCATAAACCTTATCTGAGCATGAAGATCACAGAGTAGTCTCCTAGCAGCCCCGTCTCCTAGTCTCCTAGCAGCCCCGTCTCCTAGTCTCCAAGCAGCCTAGTCTCTTAGCAGCCTAGTGTCCTAGCATCCTAGTCTCTTAGCAGGAACATTACAGTCTTGTATTCTAGCAGGAACATCAAAGCCTAGTCCCCTTGCAGCCTAGTCTCCAGCCCAGTCTTATAGACTCCTAGCAGCCTGGTTTTCTAGTCTCCTAGTCTCCTAGCAGCCTGGTCTTCTAGTCTCCTAGCAGTCTGGTCTTTTGGTCTCCTAGTCTCCTTGCCTTCTAGCAGCCTGGTCTTCTATTCTCCTAGTCTCCTAGCAGCCTACTCTCCTAGCAACCTATTCTTCTATTCTCCTAGCAGGAAGATCCCAGCCTAGTGTACTAGTCTCCTAGCAGGAAGATCCCAGCCTAGCGTACTAGTCTCCTATTGCCCCCTTGCCTTCAGCTCCTTCCCTCCCAATAAACAGCATTCAGGACAGCAGCTTCCTGCATCCGCCTCAGGCAAAGTAAAGGCCCCATTCAGATCATGTGATCTGAATGGGGTCTGGGTCCAGATGTTACACAGCACCATGGTTACATGACACCTGGAATGATGTTCTGGTACGCCTCTGATTATACATCTTACCTCAGACTGTCTACACTACAAAGCACCACACCATAGTCGGGGGG
This sequence comes from Gadus chalcogrammus, assembly GCF_026213295.1. Taxonomy (NCBI): domain Eukaryota; kingdom Metazoa; phylum Chordata; class Actinopteri; order Gadiformes; family Gadidae; genus Gadus; species Gadus chalcogrammus. Next base: position 24,348,474 of record NC_079417.1, on the reverse strand, counting down.
AGTGGGAGAGGGATAGATTGACAGTGTTTGGCCCCAGGGGCCATGCTGTACTAGTGTTTGACAGGGGCCCCCCAGATCCCTACAGAGGGGCATGCCACTAGGGCTGTGTTGCTATTTTAAGCATCCCCAGGGCTGCTGATGGCATCCCAACCAGACTGAAATCTTAGTTTAGAATCAAATAGAATTGACATCAATGTCTCACCCAATACCAGCTCCTTAAAGACCTGTCGCTGTACTGTCTAACCCCTACCTGCTCCTTAATGACCTGTCTCTGTACTGTCCCCCTACCTGCTCCTTAATAACATGTCTCTGTACTTTCTAACCCCTACCTGCTCCTTATTGACCTGTCTCTGTACTGTATAACCCCTACCTGCTCCTTAATGTCCTGTCTTTGTATTCACTGTGTAACCCCTACCTGCTCCTTAATGACCTATTTCTGCATTCACTGTCTAACCCTTACCTCTCAATGTCCTGTCTTTGTATTCATTGTCTAACCCCCACAAGCTCCTTAATGTCCTATCTCTGTATTCACTTTCTAACCCCTACCTGCTCCTTAATGACCTGTCTCTGAATTCACTGTCTAGCCCCTACCTGTCAATGTCCTGTCTCTGTTATCATTGTCTAACCCCTACCGGCTCCTTAATGACCTGCTTAGTGTCTTACAACTCTCCTTAACGACCTGTCTCTGTATTACTGTAGGTCACATCTCTTCAAAGAGAATAGCGGCAGAAGACACAGGAGAGCAGGTTCTGGAATTAGCCCATTAGCCCAGCTGTGTCCTATGTGAAATCTCACCAGACTCCTGATCCCCCCCCGCTCCCCACAGAGGGAGGGGGCTGAGGAGAAGTGCTGACTCAGTGGGTAGCAGGCTGGGAGACGATAGAAAATATCTAAATGTAAATGTTCCCTCCGCTCCAGAACCGAGGGCCTTTCTGAGGGTCATAACGAGGATCAAAATGGTTCAGGTTTCTGTACTTTTCCACAACCCACAGCCACTGTCCTCCCTGCACAACAATGCTCCCTTCAAACCCTTTGTGTTTTTTCTGTCAAAGAATAAAGGTGTGCGTTTGGGGAGGGGTGGGGGGGTTATAAAAGGTCCTCCGTTGACCGGTGGGGTAAAGGGGCTTATTGAATGTTTGCACTTAAGGAGAACACCTCTGTTTACTGTTGAAAACAACAGGAGGAATGTCTGAGTCGTATCTTGTATCCCATAATTATCACACACAGGGCTGAGGGCAGGGGGAGAGAAATAAAAACTACACACACACACACACACACACACACACACACACAAACACCACTCAGACACCTCCTCTGACAAATGCAAGCCCTAACCCCCCCCCCCCCCCCCCCCCCAACCCCACCCCCACCTAACCCCTTTTAGATGGGGGGGGGGGGGATATCCCCAATATAAAACAGATCCACCTTTCCACTGCAGGTACTATACTGAGTCTAACAAGAGTAACCTTGTTAGAGGAAACTGCTTCAACGGATGATCATACATTTAGTCAATCACTAGCCCACAGACAGGAGGAAATAACAGAGGACCAAGGACTCTGCCGTTCTGCCGTTTCTCTTTAACACTTGGACTTCAAACGGCCCCACAGACACACATTATGGTACCTGTAATTGTTTCAAATTGGCCCCTTTCAGAAGCGCTGGGAACATCACCGTGTTTATGTATGAGTCAGTCGGTAATAGCCGGTCAAGACTGGTTCGTATGCTACAACACTCCAACACCCCGAGGTTCACCATTCACTCACTTTAGGCTTGGAAATATATCCAACCAGACCTGACCAGAAGATGGAAGATGGGTCAGCAGGAATTAAACTCACAGTATCAGGGCACAGAAGCACCGAATGGCCCTCAGCTCCTAGCTACAGCCCCACCCTGCAGGACACAGGTCAACTACACCTCCATCTTAAAGGAATAATACAGGCTAAAAAACACACACAATGTGAGACAGTGTATAACATTGATTTACTATTAAGTCCAAGGCAAGGTGGATATTTCCGGTTTGAAACTGGGTAATATGTCAGGCTTTCTGCGATCTGCTCCAGATCTGTAAATGGTAGGTTTATAAATGTTATATTTTAATCAAATGTTTTGTAACAATGTGCATAACAGGCTTTATTATTGATGTGAAAGCTTTGATTTGTCAGTATGCTAATTTGGATACAATACACAACATGTGCGATTACATTTCGACCGTCCCTTTGTGAAATACAGTGGCGGGATTAGAGAGCTGGTTACTCGGCCGGGATGGCAAGCTTGGTAATGCAAGCTCTAGTTTAGCCAGTGGTTCATTCTGGAACACTCAATGGCCATGGATTATAACATTTGTTGAGTTGAGGGGGAAGTGCTTCTGAGAGAGAGGCAAGCAATAGCTTAGGTGGGTTTACAAAAAAAATCATCATGTGCACAATAATCAGCAGATCTAATGATAAGGAGGCTGCTGAAGCAATCCTTGAGGGTTGGAAAGATAGAGCAGATTAGAGCAAGAAAAACCTTTTTCTGCCATTAGTGTTGCATTCAGGCCTCTGTGGAGGAGCTTGGCTATACATGATTGACAGGCCAAATCTCTTCTCAGAACCAATCTGAGATGCCCTGATCACTAAGAAATCAGGTGGGAGTTGTCTTAATGCAAAATAGTCTCATACAGCACAGTCAACTAGAAACAGATATTGTCACGTTTCTCCACTATGATCCACTCGCTTCAGGAGAGAAATTCAAAGTCCCAAACGGAATGATAATGAATTAAACTATTATTTGATACTTATGGTTGATATTTGGAGGAATACCAGTCCCTCCAGAAAAACGCGATTATGCGATCGCATTAATTCAACGCATAATCAGCCAAAGTCTGCATATTCACGCAAGGGCCGCATTTTTTCCAAATATACCCCACTTTCACCGCATAAATTGCAGATTTCCGCGCAAAAATATGCGGGGCTTGCATGATTTCATAATCCCCCCATTTTCGTTGCAAAAAAGTCACATATATCTTAGCAGAAAGTTGAAAAATGTTGCGTTTAGTTCACACACGTGAAAGTCATTGAAAATGAAAGTTCACGCATTCTTTCGCAAGTCCCCGCCATTTTTGCAAGTTCGTGCTCAGGGCATGCTCAGCTGCTCAGGGCCACATCTCCACCCTCCATCTGGACCCGCCTCTCTCCTCCTCATTAGCATTTAAAGCTACAGACACAGAAACGGCACGCTTATGGAAAGCTCATTTTGGGACTGGCTTGTGGTGGCTGTAATTCTGCACCCAGGCAGAATTTCTTGAAGTTCTTCAAATACTGTATTAGGGACCCACTAACAACTATATAAAATCATCCATAAAGTAGCATGCCATGGGACCTTTAAAGAACCCAAGAAACAGAGAAGGCTAAGGTAGGATACGCTGGGTGGGGGACGTGGGGGGTAAGGATAGGCTGGGTGGGGTCAGGATAAGAGAAGCTGTTCAGGGGTGGGGTGCAGGGAGGGTGGGGGACATAGACCCTCTTATGTTCTTTGTTATTTGGGACAGCGTGCCAGAGCTTGCTGGGCGGTTGTGGAAAGACTTCTTTGTAGAGCAGTCCAACGTGCGCAGGTATGATTCCAGCATCTTGTGGGGTCCTGCATGGTGCTTGGCGGAGGAGGAGCTAAGATGAGATGAAGGCCTGAACATGTTGGATCTGGCGCCAACATGAGCACCCCAGGTTAAATCGTATCTCCACCTTTCATCTCTAGCTTCACCTCCATCTCCAGCAGACAGCTGGCAGATGCTAGGTGACACCCCGGTCTTTTAAAGACAGTATCACGTTACAGAGAAGACAATGGCCGCAATTTGAACTTCTAGAACAAGTGGAAGGAGGAGGAAGGGAAGAGGAATGAAGAACGGTAAGGTAAGAGGGAAGGAGCGGTGGAATAAAGTAAGGAAAGGAATGTTTGGTCTGGCAATCACAGACACAAAAAATCGAATGATTAACCCTTCCATCCCCTGCTCTGACTGGAGGAGAGACTGGAGAAGACGGAGAAGAGGGTGGAGGAGGTGGAAAAGCTGGTGTGGTGTCTCCAAACTGAGTGCAGAGCTGTGGGATCCCAGAGACTTAGCTCCAGTCTGGGTGACGGGGCTCCAAATCCTAGCTGGGTAAGGCAGCCCCTAGGCCTACTGCATGCCTTGGTATTCACTGATAACAGAATGGAGAGACTCAAACCCTCAGAATGAACTGAGAGACAAAAAAACTTCGACCCCCGCTCCCGAGGCAAGAAACTGTGAAAGAACTGTGGGGGCTGGGGGCATGGGGGCCAGCCTGTTTGTTTGACAATTAGCCCTGTCTGGGTTTCTTTCAAACAGCCTTAGTCCAGTCCGAAGGGTCTGATTAAATAACTAAAAAATTAGGGATGTAACGGTACACAAAAGTCACGGTTCGGTACGTACCTCGGTTTTTAAGTCACGGTACGGTATGGTTCATAGTTAAGGGGAAAATTAAAAAGAACTGCTTGTTTGTCATCAACAGAGAATGGCCGTAGATCAGCAACAATGAAAACACCAATAAACTTGGTTATGCCATTTGCATTTCTGAATTCCCAGACAGGGGTTGTTGAACTAGTGTTGTGAACTGGGTTTGCACAGCTTTTCTTTTTTTCCACAGCAACGCTGATAGTAACACCTGGATGGTGCCTTTTCAAATGCGTGTGCTAGGGATATGCATCTCTGGCAAAAATACTATTCGATATTCGCTGAGAAGTATTCGAATAAGAACCCCCCACGCACGCACGCACCTCGGATACACGCACACACAATGACACAGGGAGAGGCTTTTATGATTTGTATGTAATCAATGTTTATTTCAACAACTACGCCATCAACATTCAACACCAAAATTATTTCAATGTGGGCGGATTAGGCAGATAGACCTACATGCGCCGAAAACAAACTCAAATGGTCCTACCCCCTCTCCCTCAACGCTGACTCTGACTCCACCCATTCCAAGTACATGGACGCGCAATCATGCACGAGCGAACAGATGCGATTTAGATGCGCGAGAGCAAGCCATTAGCTAGTTAGCTAGCTCCAGTAGCTACCGCAGGTTAACAACAGAAGCTTGCTCTGGGTCAGGAGCTTTGAGTACGTGCACGAAGGGGTCGCGCGGGGAGCGGGGGAGGGGGTGTGCAGTACGACCGTTTGATTGACGTACTTACTGTCCAATGCCACTCGGTGGGATTGGACAGTTTTTCGAGCCCTGCCCGTTCCACAGATGATTGACTTGTTTAATTTTCATGTCAGTACTTCTGACTCAGTGGCTGTAAGCGGGTTATGATAAGGATTTCAAGTAATTTTGCAAAAATGGCAAAAAAAGAGAATTCAATACCCAACCTTTAAGGACCAATAAAACACCAAATAAGATTTGAAAAGCTTTGGAAGTTATTTACAACACTGCTTACATGGTTTGTAGTCAACATATAAGATAGATCGGGCGGCGAATTGCATAGTGTATCCGACATCCCGACGGAGAGCTGCTAAGGGTACCCATAGTTACGGAGTCGGATTACAGAGTCGGAGTATACTTTGGCTAAACGGTCCGGGTGGAACTCTGACTTCAAGTTTAAAATTCCGCATGGTCCTGGACGGCGTGTACCGCCGTCACCCACCAGACGGCGACCGAGAGCAGCCCCTTCGCCTCCCCAATCAGTGTGATTGGGGGACACCTGGCCAAAAGCCGAGGAGGCAATATAAAAGGACTGTCATTTGGGCAGACCAGGGAGGAGAGCGAGGAAGGAGGAAGCGATCGGGTCCGCGAGCAGCTAGAGGCCCACGGAGGCCCTAGAGACCGCGAGTACCTTGTTTGTTGAAGCTGTCTGTAATAAATGCCTTGGATGGCTTTAACCCCCGCTAAACGTGTCGTTTATCCGTGGAACCCGGCCCAATCGAGTACCGGGTTGCCACAATACGCAATATTAACGCTATGTACGTCACATTTACGTACCGCGGTACACCTCTGTAACCGCACTGAAGTGCCTGTACCATGACTGATCGGTACAAATACGTGTAGGCCAACCGTTACACCCCTATACAACATTATAAAAAAAGAAAACGGGTACACTAAAGTACCTACTTCATCAAGTACCTTAAGACAATACAAAGGCAAAAAAGGTGACGTACTGTGGGCCAATGGGCTCGAACTCATTGTGCTACAGCGTGCCGTTGCTACTACGGTGTTGCTATGAGCCGAGCTCAGTGCGCTATGCTCCGCCTGCAAACCGCCGCAGTCAAATTCTAGCGCTTGCTGGACATTTCTAACAGAGCCCAGGGCCGTGCATCGTTCTAACCCAAACCCTAACCCTTGGGGTTATAAAATACATAATATTGCAAACCGGTTCAGCCTGGAATGAAGCAGCCATTCTCCCGAGGGCCATTCGGCCGGGGGGCGAGGTCAACTGAGGCACTCCACCTGCAGGGGCATCAACACCTCAGTAGCAAGCTTTAAACCATGAAAGAGTTTCTGTGAGAAATGTTTCTCCTCAAAAGCGTCATGAAAGGAGCAGACTGAAGGCTCTTCACAACCACCACATCTTAATAATTCAGAGTCTGAGAGAGAAGCTCCCAGAATGGTCTATTTATGATCTACTGCTTCACAGACCCCAACAGATCTCAATAGACCTCTAACTCTAACCTTCTCGTCTTGAAGAAGACTTCTAACCACTAAGAACACTTTCTTATTTTGAATTGCTGTCAACAGTTCAAAGTGAGAAAAATATCCTACATTTTACACACTGAGCTGAAAGTTTGAAACTTTACCCAAAATGAGAAAGGATGTGACACACACTATGAAAGACTATGCAACACAGCAACACAGTATCACATGCTAGGTAGCAGACGCTATTTAGCAAACACTAGGTAGCACACTAGGTAGCATACAATAGGTAGCACACTATGTACATGCTAGGTAGCCCACTAGGTAGAAGATGCTAGGTAGCAGCGTTTGGAACCACAGGAGTACCATCATAGCCCCTTCCTTCTGAGGCTGGTAGCATGATGTAATTAACCTTGGTTGGGTCATCTGACAATATGGAGAAAGATACATATTATCATTCTATTATCCAGATTCACGCAACTTTATTGACCAAATGATCACTGCAAGGCTGTCACACCTGTCTGCCACCGCTATCATCTGGAAGAAAGGTGCAAAGTTCTCTCTCGTTCTCTCTCTCTCTCTCTCTCTCTCTCTCTCTCTCTCTCTCTCTCTCTCTCTCTTTCTCTCTCTCTCACTCTCTACCTTTTATTATTATCCTTACCCATGATGCTCTTTGTTTCTCTTGGGATTGACTGTCCTCCTCAGTCCCCATCCCCCATTGTCTCCAAACCATCTCCCTTACCTCCCTAATCTCCTCAATACCCTTCTCATCTCCTCCCCCACCTCCCTCACCTCCTCCCTACCTCACTCATCTGCACCACCCCCCTCTATCGCCTCCCTCACCTCCCTCATCTCCTCCCCACCTCCCTCACTACAGTTCGCCTACCGGACAGGGGTTGGTGTGGAGGATGCCATCCTGTATCTACTACATCGGGCCCACTCACATCTGGACAAGGGGGCGGGCACAGTCAGGATTCTTTTCCTAGACTTCTCTAGTGCTTTCAACACAATCCAGCCCCTCATACTACAAAACAAACTGTCAGCTATGCAAGTGGACCCCCACCTGATAACTTGGATCACCAACTACCTCACAGATAGACCACAGTTTGTTCGATTGAAGGACACCACATCGGACATCTTAATCAGCAGCACTGGGGCGCCTCAGGGGACGGTGCTGGCCCCTCTTCTCTTCACCTTATACACCTCAGACTTCAGCCATAACTCTGAATCGTGCCACATTCAGAAGTATGCTGATGACACAGCCATCATGGGGTGTATAGGGGGGGGGGACCAAGAGGAGGAGTACCGGACTCTAGTGAGAGACTTTGTCACCTGGAGCCATGCAAACAGCCTGCAGCTCAACACATTAAAAACCAAAGAGCTGGTGATAGACTTTGGGAAGTCAAGGCCACGCCCCCAAGCAGTGGACATCAATGGGGTAGAGGTGGAAACCGTGGGCAGCTACAAGTACCTGGGAGTGTGGCTTGACAAAAAACTGGACTGGGCAATCAACACCGACCACCTCTACAAGAAAGGCCAAAGCAGAATGTATTTTTTAAGGAGGCTGCGATCTTTTAACATCTGTAGTATACTTCTGTCCATGTTCTATCAGTCGGTGGTCGCCAGCATCCTTTTTTACGCTGTGGTGTGTTGGGGAGGCAGCACAACCAAGAGGGACTCCTCCAGGCTTGACAAGCTCATCAGGCGGGCCGGCTCTGTGGTTGGCTTCAAGCTGGATTGTCTGGTGACAGTGGCAGAGGAGAGAACCACAAAGAAGCTTCTGGCCATCCTGGATGACACCAGCCACCCTCTGCACACTGTCATCAGCAACCAAAGAAGCACCTTCAGCGACAGGCTGCTCCTCCCCAGATGCCCCACCAACAGACTAATGAACTCCTTTGTCCATCGTGCCATCACACTCCACAACTCCGCACTTGGAGGGAGGAGGGGGGGGCAGCAGGAGGTGTACAGTGGATAAAGGGAATAGAAATAGGATAGACTGATCGAGCTTGCATAATCTATTTATTTATTTATTGCTACACACTCCATTTATTTATTAACATAAATAAGATATAATAATTGCTGCTAACATCTGCTGCTGCTTCTTTTTAAAATGTAGTTATTTATTTATACAATGTCTTGTTGCATTTTAGCTTGTGTTTTTCTTGCTTGTTTATGTGTCTTGTCTGTACTACCGCTGCTGGAATTTTTTAATTTCCCTGAAGGAGCATTCCCAAGGGATCAATAAAGTTATCTATCTATCTCTCTATCTATCTCTCCTCCCTCATCTCCACCCCCCCTCTATTGCCTCCCTCCCCTCATCTCCTCCCCCCCGTTATTGCCTCCCTCACCTTCTCCCTGACGTCCCTCATCTATTCCCCACCACTGTCATCTCCTCCCCCCCGTTATCGCCTTCCTCAACTCCTCCCTCACCTCCCTCATCCCCAACCTCTGTAGTTGGGGCCTGGTACCTTGGTCTGGTTAAGGGGTCTGTAGTTTGAGCCTGGCCCCTTGTCTGAGGCTGCGTCCAGGGCTATTTAAGCGGTGGCTTACATTTTGATCCAGCAGTGGTGTGCATTGTCAGGAATTCAAGCCAAGAGGCAAGTGATATATTTGGAGCTGGTCCTGCGTGTTGACAGTTTACAGTTTTACAGTTCCCGGTCTGAGAAACAAGGCTCCAAGACAGTTTAACAGAGGCCTCTGAGGTGCAATACACAGCCATACACAAGGTATAGCACAGCTCTTGAGAAGGAAAACCCCACCTTGGTATTCACAACATAAATGGAAACTGAGCCATTCAAACTCATCTTAGCTGTCAAACCGACCATAAAAGATACCGGACATTCACCCTCATAATCTAAAGAGGGGATAATAATATGCACCAATAGTCAGGCTTGCTTACCAACTTCAGGTTGTAATGGAATAACGTTGCAAGGTAGAATAAACTACAGATATAATATAATTTGTATTATTATTAATAGATATTTTGTTGTCTGAAATTGACATAAGGGAGGTAGTAGACTACCACCACATCCTTGTTTTAAAAAATTATTACATTAGTATGGATCATTATGCCTAGGTGCATAAGCAGGAACAAGCCATTGGTGGTGGTGATGTTGGTGGTGGGGAATTTGGTGGTGGGGATGTTGGTGGTGGTGTTGCTAGTGGGGATGTTGGTGGTAATGTTGATCATGCAAACTTCCTCTGACTAAAACATAAAAGTCAAGAACTGGATTCCAGAGTTCCTGATGTCTAGGGAGCTCAGAGCTCACCATGGCAACGTAGACTGGATGTAAACACTGGCCTTGTCACGCTGTACATCTCTAGTTCTCACTCCCAATCTCTCCCCCTACCTGCAGGCCTCTATCTATCTTTAGATCTCTATCTCTCTTCTGTCTCTATCCCTCTCTCCCGATCTCTCACTCTGCCCACATGCCTTTCTCTCTCTATCCCTGTCTCTCCCCCTACTTGCAGGCTTTTCTCTCTCTCTCCCCTTAGTGGCATGCCTCTCTCTCTCTCATTTTCTCTTTCTCAACGTCTCTTCCCTTACTGCATGCCTCTCTCTCTCACTCTCTATCTCTCTCTTTCCATCTATCTATCTGCCCACATGCCACTCTCTCCTCCCTCTCCCTCTAGACGTATAGGCAGTGTTGGTCTCTCTCTCTCTCTCTCTCTCTCTCTCTCTCTCTCTCTCTTTCTCTCTCTCTCTCTCTCTCTCTCTCTCTCTCTCTCTCTCTCTCTCTCTCTCTCTCTCTCTCTCTCTCTCTCTCTCTCTCTCTCTCTCTCTCTCTCTCTCGCCCTGTTTGAAGGAACATCTATACTTAATGCAGGGTACCCTAACCATGGACCTATTAAAGAAAAGACAGCAGATTAAAAAATGGCGTCCATTCATTCCGATGAAAACTGCTCAATGGCGCAGGGCAACATCAAGGAGAGATTTGCTTCCGCATCATGGGAGCCAGCCACGCCCTTGTGCATGACGTGCCGGATGCAGAAATATTCTCGTTGTCTAGCATTGTTAGTATTGTAGCATCATAAGCGAGCGGTCTATCTACACATCCCTCGGCGACTTTAAGTGACAAAAAGTCAACACAGTGCCTAAATACATCAACGTCATTCATGTTAAGCAAAAGGAAAAACCTCAGACACGAGAGTTAACTGAGCCGTCCACTGAGCCCTCTCGGATGCCAGGCCGAAAAAACATTTGTTTCACTACGACTCCTTTCAGCTGCCCTCCCCTCCTTCTCCTGCAAAAAATAAATAAATAAAACGGCTAATAAAACGCTTGAGGTGGCGATTTGGAAAGAGAAAAATTACATTTCATTAGTACATTGTATAAAGATAATTATGAGCCTCTGATTGATATCCAGACATTTTTTGCGAATTCCCCACTTGCAGTGGAGTGAACGGTGATATCTACTTCCGGGCCCCTTGAATCGAGGGACCCGTCCACAGCCCGCTTAAACAGCTGCAATACCAGGCTTTGCCGCTGAGCACTGATGGTTTGGGGAAGTATGCACTGTTCCTGGGGGCTTGACCCTAACCCCTATGTGTGTCCTTGTGTGTGTGTGCGTGCGTGTGAGTGTGTGTGAGTGTGTGTGTGTGTGTGCGTCCACTACTTGTATGTGGCTTATGAGCTCTACTGTGATGGCTTGACGGAATGACAGAGCAGCAGGGAACCAGTGGTCTGTCATTAGGAACTAATCTAGACCATCTAGAGTCTAAAGTAGCTTTTCAATTGGTCATTATGCAGTACAACCACAATGATGAGAACACTATACTATACTTTACAAATACTGAGCAGGCCTGAATTGGTGATCCTTTTGTTTGAAGAAAAAAGGTCCCACTGTGAAAAGATTTAAGAGTCCTTGGTTCCGAGCATCAATCAAAGGCTCATAGAAAAAACACCTTCCCCTGGTGGGTCCTGAAAGGTCCTTGTCCCTGATCACAGAGGATCACACAGCTGTCCTCTCTGTAGCACATAGAAGGCCCAGTCTGCTGGTCCTAGAACAGCTAGACCTGCTTGTGGTGTAGACACGCTTGTCTGCTGCTGGTCCAGACCAGGGTTGTGAACGGTTACAAAAATGTGTAAACGGTTACACGACTCCTTTTTATTTGTGTACACGGTTAACCGTTTTTTTGATTTTTATTAAAGTGGACCGCAGTCGCACTATACGACCAATGGAGGGTGCAGCCGCTTTTCAGAAAGATTCCTCTGCATCACTGCCGCCACTCAAATGCCAGACATATACAATTATGCTTTATAAAGTAGGCTAGCCTAAATAAGTCACACAGAAAACTGAAATCTCTATTTATAAGGGACAAGAAACAAAGGATTTTTCAATACCAGTTTATTATGCACTGATAATATCAACATGTCTAATGGAAACATTTCTCCGTGTCATATACAGATCAACTCAACAGCAGCAACGAAAACGGCAGCCTCGAAAAAGTTTAATGATGCTGATTCTCTCAGCCTGTCTTCTTTTCGTTATCGTTGCATGGTCTGGAAAACGAATAATAAAAGTCTATAAGCTTTTATAAATGGCCAAGATCAACATTAATCAAACAATGATGATAATTCCCATAGTGGGAAAAGCCTGAATAATAGTTATATTAATTACCTGGGCAGATTCTTGTTAAGGAATATCAGCATTTTCACGTTGTCGGGAAGGAGCCGAGAGCGTTGCTTTGGCACCAGTAGGCCTGCAGTGGAGAAAACTCTCTCTGACGGAAGTAGCTGGAATGCTCAGAAACCTTTTGGCAAGCCTGGACATTACGGGATATTTCTGTTGAATGGTTTTCCACCATGCAAGGGGGTCTGTGTCCAGGTGACATGCAGGGAGATAGAGATACCTCTCTAACTCTGACTCGGGGTGCTCCTCTTCCTCATATGGCGCACCTAAGAGGTAGGCCATGGCACTGCTTTTCTTTGGTTGTTTTGGAGCTGTAATATCGTCCCCGCTCTCCTCATCCAGCTGTAATCCTCGACTTGCCCTTTCCTTGTCCTTTTCATCTTCAAAAACCGCCTCCATGTGGGTCTTTGCCGCAGCTTGCATGTCAGGTGACAGAAACCTGAGCTTCTTGTGTCGGGGTCGAGGACTGCAGCCACGACAGCAGGCTTTGATGCAGTTATAGTGTCCCATGGAGGAACCTTTTGGCCAGTGATTCTCGCACAGTGTTCACAAAAGTCGCGACTTTGTCATTACCACCTTTGTCATTACCACCGCACACCATCGGGTAGACCACTGAACCGCCTCCTCACCGCAGCTTGCTGTTGTGGCCATCGCCAATGCTTTCAGGACAGGATCCAGCTCCTCCATGAGTCTCCAGTACTCATCTTTTAACTTGAGGTTGCACGCATCAGCGTGTTTGGTAACAGAGCGGTCTGACAGCACAGCGCAGACAGCCCACCGTTGCTCTGTCAGCCACTCAAACATTCCATATATGGAATTCCATCGGGTCTTGCAGCACTGTATAAGTGCATGTTCTTTGACGGACATCTGCTTTTGCTTCACAGCAAGTGCTTGCGTAGCAGTTGTGCTGTGATGAAAATGCGCAACCAGTTTGCTGCACGCTCCAATCATGCACTCCAGGATCTGGACAGCCTTGAACCCGTCATTGATAGCCAGTTGGAGCATGTGCGCAAAGCAACAGACCGACTCCCAATAACAGGCTTGGTTGGCCTTTACAATATTTGCAGCGTTATAGTGCACGCACACACTTACCCGTCCACTGACCTTCCACTCCACCACCACCAACTCCATTTGCAGATTTTCTGCTGTGTGGCTCTCTTCCATATTTTGTGTGGCCAATACATGGGCCTGCATTTGCCACTCTTGGTCTATATAGTGACATGTTACTGTCACATAAGATGTCGTGGTCAGGGATGTCCAGCAGTCGGCTGTCCGACATACATGGTTTGGTCGAGCAGGCGTTTAATTTTGGCCGAGCAATCTTGGTAAAGCTTTATTACCCTAGATGTAACTGTTTGCCTGCAGGGCATTGTGTAATCTGGCTCAAGAAAACTGCTGAGCTTTTTAAATCCTTCATCCTCTACCGCTGACATCAGTTGCATGTCAAGGGCCACCATTTCACCAATTAAGTTGGTGATTGAGTCGCTCCGTCCCTTCTCACACTTCTTGCCTGCAAAATGCCGCATGGTCGTCGGTCGTGCCCCAGAACGTCTAGCACCTATGTTAGCCCCACCACCGGTCTCCGTTTCAGACCACCTTGTCAGATGTTTCCAGCGCAGGTGATTGTTCATCGACCCTGTGCTGTTTTTAAAAGCTACATGTACACCACAGTGTTCATTTCACTTGTTCTCCTTTCGCGTTTTTTTCAGAAAACCTCCACGCCGCACTTCGCTGTTAAGGGTTAGCTGCCATCGCAACTTGTCCAAAGTGAAACTTACATGTTACATGACGTAATGCCCGGTGGTCAGTTACCCAACATTTATCACGCTCATTTCTTAGCGCATTAACGTTGTCAAAGTGGAACATTTGTAGCTTTAATAATCTCTAAATAAATAGTATGTGTTATTTTTGATTGAAGATATCTAGTGACAGCGATTATGTCGTAAATACCGGTAAACTTAGTCAGAAGATCTAGAAATAGAAGGCATAATGCTAGCCAGGCGCGTCATTAGACCTGGGCTTTCGAGGCTATAGCCCCAGATATTTTGGGAATAGCCCCGGATCGCGGTGCCGTCAAAAAAAACAAAAACATAATCCCTTCTCACACTTCTTGCCTGCAAAATGCCGCATGGTCGTCGGTCGTGCCCCAGAACGTCTAGCACCTATGTTAGCCCCACCACCGGTCTCCGTTTCAGACCACCTTGTCAGATGTTTCCAGCGCAGGTGATTGTTCATCGACCCTGTGCTGTTTTTAAAAGCCGCATGGTCGTCGGCCCCGTAGAGTTTACTTCTTTGTAGCGAGTGAAATGCATAGCGCATCTCGTCGATAATGCTGCCAGCCACGCCCTTGTGTAGCCTTTTAGTGAGATCAGAGTGTTGAGAAGGACAGTAATAAAATATCTTTGGTAAGATGGATATATAAGAGAGACCCGTGTGCCGTAAAACTTCAATAGCCCAGGCTTTTATTTGTTTCTAACACTGAAATTTCGAACAAAACACTTGCTCAGCAACGATGGGAAATACTATCAAATGTATTATTTAAACCAGTATGAATATTACCATACATGTTTACCAGGCAATCGATTAACGCACGCACGCACGCACGCACGCACGCACGCACGCACGCACGCACGCACGCACGCACGCACGCACGCACGCACGCACGCACGCACGCACGCACGCACGCACGCACGCACGCAGTGGTAGTCGGGAGAATTCCCTGTGGGTCGTTAACGTTTCGGGCCGCGGGGTCAACGTCGCAACAAATTCGATTTTGTCTAAAGGGGAGTAACTGAGCGCCCCCTACCGAAGTGGTACAGCCCAGGTCGGCCTTGAACTGCGATTGTTCAGAAAGACGTAACAGCTAATGACAAGTGTTGGGAACGTTACTTTAAAAAAGTAATTAGTTATGGTTACTCACTACTTTTTCCAAAAAGTAACTGAGTTAGTAACTGAATTACTCTATAATAAAAGTAACTAGTTACCAGGGAAAGTAACTATTTGCGTTACTGTAAAAAAATAAAGTTGCTATATGTCAAAGAATTTGGATTTTTCTGAGCAGTTTTCAATTGGCCTTAATGTGTTAACTGAATTTTAATTTGCTTGATTGCAAAGGCTGTGGAACATCTGCCGAATACTACAGAAAATGCCCAATTTTCATCGGATTGCTCCCGACTCGCCATTTCTGCTGCTTCATCGAATCTGTTTGGAGTGTGCGTGTGCGTGTATGTGGCGCAAGTGTCCTGGCTTTGGTGTAAAAACACTGGCTCCGATAGGCTACCATGAAACATGACTCTGCCTTAGCCAATCATAATCGCTTATCTTGTTGTTAACCCACCCGGTCTCCTCACTAGCAGTTTGTGTTTGGAGCCAGGGGTGCGTTCGGATTACGCAGTTTATTCAATCAATTCATAGTAACGCACCGCATTTAACGTACGGTAACGGCGTTGTAACGACGGAAACAGTAATTAGTTAGATTAACCCGTTACTGAAAAAATAACGGCGTTACCTAACGCCGTTATTATAATTTAAGTGTTGAAAATTGTATTCTCTATGCATAGCGCATCACTTTGGTATTGCGGTTTAGTGCTGCTCTAGTTTGCACAGCTTCAGAAGACCCGCAGAGTGAATTCAATGTCATCTTGACATCGGGTATATGCGTTAGAGATGCGCGGATGGGCTATTATTTCATCCGCAACCGCATCACAAAACGCTTGATCCGCCCGCCATCCATCCGCAACAAATTTTTTGACCAATTTTCAAAACCGCACCCGCCCGCCATCCGCCTGTTGTTTTTAGGTATATGCGCTGCTGACGCGAGGCTAGAAAGTTCTTGCCTGTTCTTGAAAGGAGACTGATCCAATGCCGCAAAGATATTTAAAGGATAAAGTCCCTAGTATGAAAGCCTATTGGCTATGTTGTAGCCTATCCCCAGAATATTATCAGTGAAGTGACGTCTGTCTCCGATCGATGCACAGGGAGAAACTTTAAAATAGCCAAGCACATCGGCAAACCTGACCTTACCATAGGCTAGTAGGCCTACACTTTTTTATCATTGTAATAAAACGCAATTTGGTACACCATTTTAATATGGAAAAATAGCCTACTGTGTTGTTTTTTTTGCAAAATGAAAGATAGCCTTTTAAGGAAACGCCGACTCGAGCCTATTAATTCCGAAATTTCACCGCATTGAAGGCTATATAGGCTACTGTAACAAGCCCAACACTTGCCTGCCTGCCTTGCAAATCAAAGTTTTCAGACTATTTTTCTTACCTTCTTTCTTAGGTGTTGATGTTACTGAGCTAGAAGTTTAACTTGTTCTGCACATCTCGCGCTGCCAATGCCTGATGTCACTTCTGAGTCAAATCACTCCATCATCTCTTTGAAATTCCATATTCCACGAGTGGTAGGCTACAATGACTGTTTTAAAATATAACTTATACGAAACAAAATAACCCAGGCAGTTTCATCTACAAGACGTTAAAGCTTCTTCCAATACTGACAGCTGTCTCATAACTTGCAGGTTTGTGGAGACGCGACATGGGACGGATCGTCACTTACTGTAATTTAAACTTTTTTGCTTCCGTTAGTGTGTGTGTGTGTGTGTGTGTGTGTGTGTGTGTGTGTGTGTGTGTGTGTGTGTGTGTGTGTGTGTGTGTGTGTGTGTGTGTGTGTGTGTGTGTGATAGAGACAGAGAGGCCAATTTACTGCCTGATGAGAATTGGATTATTTCAAAATGTGCTTGGAAGTAGGTAACGACATTTAACAATGTGTATATATTTTTGAATTTCGTTGGTTAAACCGCCAACCGCCCGAATTTAATTAAAATATTATTTTTGGTCACGTCACCCGCCCGATCCGCGGTTTAACCGCGGAGTCCGCGGTTGCAACCGCCAACCGCGCATCTCTAATATGCGATTGACTTTTTAGCTACAGGCTTTTCTAATGTCTAATTTTGGCTGCTGGTGTATGTGGTGCATTTCCCTATCCTTAAAGGGGACTTATTATACCACCAGGTGTGAGTGTGATTAGCCTTACAAGCCGTTTCGAAAATCGGCCTAATATGACATCACTAGTGGGTGTGTCCACCTAGATCAGTGCTGGATAGATGATCAATGTTTACTTCAGTCCACTGGGTAGGCTGGTAGATAGATCTATGCAGCACAGATCTAGGTGGACACACCCACTAGTGATGTCATATTAGGCAGATTTTCGAAACGGCTTGTAAGGCTAATCACACTCACACCTGGTGGTATAATAAGTCCCCTTTAAAGGGGAGCTATTATGCTTTTCGACTTTTATGACCTATAAACATTGTTATAATGATTGATAGTCGTGTTTAACCATACACAAAAAACGATGTAGATTTTCGGGAAACTCTTCCTCTCATCTGGGCGCTTTCAGCCTTCTCTGTCAACGCTCCGTTTCGTCCTTCTCCGCCCCCTCGCCCCCCTCCTGCCAACCTAACTCAGTTGTGATTGGTTACCTTCCTTGGAGCGCACACGGAGGCAGATTTGACCAGGCATATGGGGGCGTGGTAGGAGTACGTCTACGTAGATGTTTCCCGGAAATGTGAACAAGTGAATCGCAATCGTTGTCCCGAGTGTTTAGCGCTCTGCACAGCCACCCCAGACTGTCAGCAGGGAATACGACGAAATGCATGTACGTCATTATTTGACACTTTAGAATGGTTAAACATGACTATCAATCATTGTAACAACGTTTACAGGTCATAAAAGTCGAAAAAGCATAATAGGTCCCCTTTAACGTAAACATTAACCAATAGGCCTGCCCCGACGTGAGTCAGACATGACGATTGGTCTTTCCTTTCCTTCTCAAATTGCATGTTCATCACCCAGATTTTCAAATTTTCTTGGGGGAGAAACCCCCGAACCCCCTATTTTAAAGGACTCTAACTTCTGGGCTACAGCCCCGAACGTTTCCAATTGCTAGCGACGCTCCTGATGCTAGCTATGGGCTAACTTAGCCTATCGGACACGCAATCAGTGCACTTGCAAATGTGCCTGCAAGTACAACCGGTCGTGGAATGACCTTATTTAATCATCAATCTACCGCAAATACGAACAAACAGATGAACATTGAACACATACACAAAGCACACCGTCCAACCCGGCGGATGCTGACAGACAGCCCACAACAAGCCAAACATCACCACGGCGGGCGTGCTCTCTCTCTCTCTCTCTCTCTCTCTCTCTCACTCTCGCACGCCCGCACACAATCACTCCAACTTATCCAACTCCAAGGCTAGGCTGCTTCACTAAGACCACAAGTAACCACAAGGCCTTCATAACCATGCAGTATGCCGAAGCCGAAAAGGACACACGCACGGTCGCACACACTCATCTTATGCAAAACAATCTGTTTTATCATCAACATTCAGTCACTGCAAAGATTTAAAGACTAGCCTCGCTCTTACCATAAGTTAGAATGGACCCAAAGTATGTGATTGATGGTCTGGTTTGGCTTTCGTTTACTATCCGTTTTTAGTATGACTTCTGTAGAATGTTGGTGTATTTTAGTGTCTCTCTGTTGTTCACATTTCTAGTCTAGGGACAAGCCAGGGCCTCTCATACTGACGAGGTGTTCTGCCATTGTTATGTCTCAACAAGGTTGAACCGACCTGGTCCTCCGGGACATAGCCAGGGCCAGATACCTTATCAATGCTGAGAGTGCGTCTGTTCACGTGTTATTCATGTATCCCCTTTTTGTATAATACTCGCCCCAACCCTTTGGTTCGACGAGAAGAGGGTTCGACAGCCAAGGAACAAGTCATCGACCACCGGGTCCACTATAGATTATCCAACCTAAATCTGTATCTCGCTGTATTACATCCTGGAATAAACCATCTATTCAACCCTCTGATCCAACCTGTCAAGCTGCTTTGATTTCGACTTCAAGAATTACTACTACGACTGAAAATACACAACGCAGAGTCTGTCCGAACAGTTTAGAAATAAGCTGAAATCTAACATTTGGTGCCGTGACACCGTCTTGAAGAGAGAGGAGTGAGAAGACGATTGCCTCTGAAGATTGCCCTGTGACCGAGAAGACCGCGCGCCCTGCCTGGGAAGACGTATCAACGCCTGCCCTGCTGAGGGACCCGCATCCACAACGCGGCTGAACCAGCGCATCTCCATGCACCACGTGGGAATCAACGGTGACTGAATCTCATTCCACACTCTCGACCAAGAGAAAAGAACAAGAAAGTAATCTTAAAATAATCTACACACACATAACTGTGATTATTATTATTTGTTTTACTATTAGGCTGCACTACATTTGCTGAGTAATGAAGTTGTGTCATTAAGAGCTTGACTAAGTGAGGACCTGTATTAGTGATTAAGAGTTTATGTTGCTTAATAATCACTGAATATACGCCATATGAAACTATTGAATGTGTTTGTTGAATAAGGCCTTTGGTCTGGGATTGAGTCCTAGAATATTGATTGTTTGTTGAATAAGGCCTTTGGTCTGGGATTGAGTCCTAGAATATTGTTTGTTGAATAAGGCCTTTGAGCTGGGATTGAGTCCTATATTGTAATAGCATGTCATTCAAGTGATTTGTTCATCTTTGCTAGTTTGTCAATGTTGATACGTGTCCTGAATATAACTTAAGACGTCTGGTTTGCTCAGGGCTTTTGTTTTACGACTTGTTGGACAAGGAGTGAAACCGTATTTGTATTGAATTCACTGGTGAGGTTACATGAATCGCTAGAGTTTTTGTTTGTGCTATGTTGTTTTGATACCCGCCGAGGAATCACATATATTGTTTTTTAATCGAAGAGGGAAAAAGTGTGCCATCATCTGTTGTTGGCATACCGAGCTCCGTGGGAGACGTTTATTTGTTTCTTTCTAGGCAGCGCTAGTTTAGCTTTACCTAGATAGAAAAAGATAGAAAAAATGCCGAAAGGTAAAGGCTGGCCAAAGAAATCGATCTGGATGGTTTTCAAAAACTGGATCAAGAAGACTAGACGAAATGAACCAATCGGGTTGTCACTATTGTCTCAGTGTAAGCGCTACTTTGTTAAGCATGTCAGCAACAAAAAAAGAGATGAATTGGAAAAGACAACTGCTCTGAAAAAAAATAGAGAGCAAATCAAACTGCTTGCCGACAAAATTCGTTTGTTAAAGGATGAAGCGACTCTGAACAAAGAGCAGAGGAAGTTGACAGACCTACACACGATGCTGGTCAGACAAGGAGTGATAGCGGCCCACCCCCTCGACTCAGGGCCCTCTGAGGGGAGTGACCAAGGCAAAGGAGGAGGAACCTTGGGAGTCTATGGTTGCATGTACCCCAAACTGCCATTGTGTGGCCCAGATGGGGAATACATCTTCCCTGGTGGTTTACAGGAGTCGAGACACAGTGTTCTTTCAGACGTCAACAGCTTTATAGGCGAGTACCCGGTCATCTGCAGTACCCCCCAAGTGCCACAGAAGGGAAATCCATCTGCCCCACCTGACTATGCTAATCATGATGCGATCCAGATCCCACAACAACAACAATTTTCCCCACAGCAATTTCCCCCTGTTCAACACACTCTGTGTGTTCCACAACAATTTTCCCCACAGCAATTTCCCCCTGTTCAACACACTCTGTGTGTTTCACAACAATTTCCCCAATTCACCCCTGTCCCACCACATTCCTTTCTTCCACAACAATGTCTACATCCGAACCCCCCGGTACAACAACCCCCCGCGGAGAGGTCTGGAGCAGTGACTAAGAATGAGTCACTCAATGGAGGATTTGATGACAACATACAACCACACATGAATACCACAGATGAGAAGAAGGAAATAGCCAGGGACCGAGAAAGATTCCCCCAGTCCAACAGGGATAGAGAACGATTCATTCAGTCCGACAGGCAAAGAGAATGTAAGGCCCCTCGAAAGATGCACCGGGACCGCTCAAACAAAATGAGGGAACGATGGAAGAAATTACAAGCGCAGAGTGCTGAAGAACTCAGCCGCATATGCGATTCAATGTCGGAAACCAACAATAACACAGACTTGGAATGACACTCGTTAGATTTGGCACGCAAAATGACTGATACGGGGTGAAGAGTAGGGAGTGTTTGAGTGTTTGTTATTTTCATTCCTTTATTTTCACGAGAGGTTAGTCTTCGAAAGATGCTAGGACTTTTGTCACCTTTATCGCCTATTTAAGTGAGAATTCATGTTGGTTCCTTCTTGACGCAACTGCTCAGCTTTAGAACATTTTATTTGTTTTGTTTTATTTTTGAACAAAGGTTCACTCATTCATTCATTCACACAAGGTTTATTGAGAACTATGATGACTGATTACTGATTACTGATATAACCATTTTCGAATCAAGCGATTTATTTTTTGTAATGTTTGAGGCTGTGACAATGCCTCCACCATGACTGATACTGCACTTTTTCTTTGTTTCATGTTTCATCGTACCTGGGAGATCCAGGAGACACGGACACTTGTTGAGGCCTTGGGATGAGTCCTTGAACTGAACTGTGTCTGTGTTTGTCCTGACGCCCTACTACGAACTTTCATCCTCATCCCCCATCACACCTGCGGTAGCCATCAACTGGAAAAAGAACTCTGTTGCAACTGCTACTCAAATGCCGCTTTTCCACTGCATGGTACCAGCTCGACACGACTCGACTCGACTCGACTCAGCTCGCCTTTTTTGCGTTTCCACCGCGATCTAGTACCTCAAGTGGCTGCTTTTTCTAGTACCGCCTCGCTCTATGTTCCAAGCGGCTGAGCCGATGCTAAAAGGTGACGTCGGCAGACGGCCGGCCACTGATTGGCCAGAGAGTGTGACGAAGTCACGAGAGCGACATGGCAACCATGCTGGTAACGATAGAACAGCCATAGTAGCGCAGCAGCCAACATATTCCACTTCTTCAACATGCCAGCTAATAATACGAACACGAATACCATCGCATCGATGTTCTCCATTGTTGTTATGTGGGTTCTGTCCATGTGTGGGTTACGTAGGTGTTGTTTGCGTCGCGTACAAAAATACGTCACGGCCCTTTCGCGCAGACGACCCCGCCCACGTCCCGGAGGTACTATTTGCGGTGGAAAAGCACCCGCGCTGCTACCGTGTCGAGTCGTGTCGTGTCGAGTCGAGCTACATGTGCGGTGGAAAAGCGGCAAAAACCAACTGAGTCATGCAGTATTGTCTGTGATGTTGTTGTGCCAAGCAGAGGGAGGTGTCAGTGACAGTCGACTTTCTTGATTCTTTAAATTTTTTATGTTTTGTTATAATCATGAGTAACCTAATGAGTTTGTTATTTTCTTTATTATAGTGGCCTACACCTGGTTTACTTGTGTATGTTTTGAATTTGTCTATTTCCTTTTATGCTTTCTTTCATTGATTCAGTTAATTATTAATGGGTCACCAGTAAATACACTGAATTCTCATTTTGTGGGTGATCTTTAAACTATGTTTAGTATGATCAAGAGGGAGGAATGTAGAATGTTGGTGTATTTTAGTGTCTCTCTGTTCACATTTCTAGTCTAGGGCAAGCCAGGGCCTCTCATACTGACGAGGTGTTCTGCCATTGTTATGTCTCAACAAGGTTGAACCGACCTGGTCCTCCGGGACATAGCCAGGGCCAGATACCTTATCAATGCTGAGAGTGCGTCTGTTCACGTGTTATTCATGTATCCCCTTTTTGTATAATACTCGCCCCAACCCTTTGGTTCGACGAAAAGAGGGTTCGACAGCCAAGGAACAAGTCATCGACCACCGGGTCCACTATAGATTATTCAACCTAAGTCTGTATCTCGCTGTATTACATCCTGGAATAAACCATCTATTCAACCCCCTGATCCAACCTGTCAAGCTGCTTTGATTTCGACTCCAAGAATTACTACTACGACTGAAAATACACAACGCAGAGTCTGTCCGAACAGTTTAGAAATAAGCTGAAATCTAACACTTCTCAACATTACGTCTTTCTTGTGTTAGGCGCACATGGCTAATTTGCATACGCGCACACAATTGGCTGCCTCCGCAAGGCAAATAATATAACATATTTAATTATCTTTCTATCTGTCTATCTATCAACGCATGTGTCTAGTTTTAATGTGAGGTGTTTTGTGTGTGTCCAGTCAGATTTGTTGTCTCCCTTGTTCTGCGTGGTCTTGTAGGCTATACTGTGTGAGCCGAATCACCTAAATTAATTCCCGATAATTTGTGTAGTAATAAAGACTTGACTAGGCTATCTATCTATCTAGGCTATTAGTCAACAATTATTCGCCAAAGGCAAAGTGAATAGTGGTGAATAGCCCCCGAGAGCGAAGGTTTATTTGTAGTTATTAGCGGACATTTTGCGATGAAAACAATATCGAGTTTGAGATGTCAATCATGGGAAATTGCCCAATATCCCGAGATAGCGAACCAATCAAATTGCGCCATTTTAGGAGGCTCACGTGTAGCATATACTAACTATATATAATCTATGCATTTATCTATGCAGTATAATCTGCTGAACACTCATTTACTAGTCTCTACTCTCAAGGTTCTCAATGCGGCTTTGGTCGTTTCTCCCCAACGTGACATCATGCAATGCATTCTGGGGGAAATGAGAATCAATAGCAAACAGCTAAAATAGTACCTACTTTTTCGTATTACATTCCGTTTTGTGATACCTAACAACATCAAATACAATAAATAACAGTTTAAATCTTTATTACCAACAAGTAAATTGCAAAAATTCGTTGGAAAATAAACCCTGCAACACGGCCTTGAACTAAACAGGTCAAGGAATAAACCAGATAATTTTACTAATCTGGTTACTTGAGAGGTTAAGATTTGAATCTTAAACTCCAAGACACGCCCCTTCCGTAAGTATAACTTCTAATAGACACACTGACCAATGGCAGCCAAGGATAGGACACAAGGATTTAGACACAAGATGTCATCACTGAAGGCTTCCAACTACCATGCTACCTCAAAGGGAGCTCATCGAAGAACCGCCATCATCATCATCATCATCATCATTATCATCATCATCAAAATCAGAGCAAATCAATTATTGATCACTCACATCCTGTCAGCTAACACATCAATACAACCTGATCAACAAAACCCCACAACTTTACCTCTCAACATGATTCCGTCATGTGAATAATACATGAGCATATTACCCATTATGCTTTATAAAGCAGGTCCGGGCCTGTGATGACCATGGCGAGTGATGGTGAGTGTGGGGTACATACCATATACAGCGATCCATGGTGAACACAGGCTCCTGTAAGAAGAGATGGGGTGGGCATTAGCGTGAGGAGCCACAGTGAGAAGAAGTTCCCCATACAGGTCAAGGATTCATGGCCACAAACTGCTTCATAAACACCGACAATGTTCTCATCTGCAGTCAGAATCTGGTTTATGTGCATGTATATGTTGGCCTGTGTCCACCCAAATAAGGCAGATAGGCATTTGTAAAGTCCGCTGACTAGGGTCATCTATCTGTGTGGACACTATATATGGGTACATTATGAAATGGCGAAATGGCTAATCAACATCACACCAGATTGTCACAAAATTCAGGCATTTAAGTTTTGGAAAAGAGTTTGGTGTTGTTAAGGTAATTAGTAAGACTATAGGGGAAAGCAGGGACTATGGTAAAAGGAAAAGTCCATCTAGTTGGACCCTGCAGCGACATAAATCCAAATCCTGTTAGGGTTTAGTGTTTCGGGAGAAATTACTCAAAGTGTTTCATACTGCGACTCTGTGCAGGAAGTATACCTGTAGGGCATATTATCTGAAACACCTACAGATAATTTAAACCTGTTCCCGCCAGACTGCTCTTGCCTGACAAGATGGTCACGTTTCACAAAACTCTTCTGCACCATCCTTTGAACAGAAGTCTAGCTGTTGAAGTTCTCTAATATGCTTAAATTTGGCTTATATTCATACTATCCCTATTTGCAGGTATGTAAAGTAAAATCTAATTTAATCTAACTTTAAACGTGTGTTTTTCTATTTGGAGTTTCTATAAAAAAAAATCGAGAAGTGTTCACAAAGAGGTTATCTTCACTATACATCTTGTGAGGGAGATCTACACACACTTTTTGAATAGACTTTGATGATGACTATAAATTCAGAAATAAGGTTGACAAGACATGGGTTGTTAACATCGTAGACTTTAACCGAGCTCATTTTGGGGAGAAAAGGTCTTCATCCGTGCTCTGATGATCTTACATGAGTGGCAGGGAGGCTATTACTCATTCATGATGACTCCTAAACCAAACACACAAGCGTGGTGCACAGCAGGAATCTGTAATAACGGCCTAAATCCGGGTTATAACACACCTGGGGATTTAAATTATGCGGGAATTATTTTCATCAATACCTTGCCTAAAACGTTATCCCCAACACATAGCCTCTTATATAAACATAGTTTTGTCTTGCTATACGCATCAGGCCTATCCCATGACCTGATGCTCTATTTAGGATCACCAAAACAAATATCCTTTTGAAATTTGATACCTCAAAAAGATAAACCAGCCCTGGACCAAAGAATACCCACCGTATGCTCCGGGGGATCCGCAGACCACCGCGGCTACAACGAGCCACCATAAAGCCATGATCACGGCGACCAGCGGGGAATACGACCCGATCCCGAGGAAACGCCGTCTCGCTTGACTTACACTACAATACCTAGCGGAACTACCACCATTATATTGTTATTCTTCAAACGTTGAAACAAATTGCGCCACCGGACCAGGGAGTAAATAATATAGTCTACTGCAGAAAAAGAGTTGGACGGGTTTGTAGAGTCGGGGAGCGCACCGATCTCTCCGCGTCGCGGTCTGAAGGAATGCGGTCCGAAGTGTTCCCTCGGCGGACTAACTTCCCCTCCGGTACCGGCAGGTGTTCTCCAACCTTCGAAGCTCGACCAGCAAGGCGATTAAATCGCGTCCAGATAAATTAACCCTATAATTAGCATACTACACAGACAGGACGGCTCGCACGACACAGCTGCCGTCTGAATGGGTCCTGGTGGTGGGAGCCGTCCCAGTGCCCATGGGTCCCACCCCTCGTTACACCCCCAAGCCCAACTCTTTTAGAGGACTCAAATCACAGCACTGCCTGTCTGCTGCAGAGATGCGCTCAGTCAGAAGTTAACCACACACTGGTCATACCGGTGAGAGGGCACATGGTCTATGGAACACTTTATGGTCACACACATACACATTAGCCAATACTCACCACTCAGTGAGGTTTGTAGTAAGTTATATTCAGCATGCTTAGGGCTAGTCATTGTTAGAATCATTCACTTCAAGGCTCAGATTCCTTGTTGTCACATGGTGGTAGAAATCTGGTGACCTTTTGTCATTTTCTCTCCTCCATCCCCTCCCCCGTCCACAGGATACCATGGTCCACTGGACTGCCCGGGTGGAATGTCTCGTATTTACTTTGAAGTCGTTCCATGCCTTTCTATAAAAATAAAAAAAACCAGGAGGCCTACCGGGCGACCTGTCACAAGTTACGATCACTTCTGCTGATCCCATGATTTCTGACATCCTAAATGAGTAGGGCAAACCCAACGTGGTCCCTCAGAATAGAAACGAGCCCATATATATAGTTTTATAGATCGGGTTTTGTTCATAAATAAAAATTGGGATGTCATCAATAACTTTGAACTTTTCACCCCTGGTTATGGTAGAGCTATCCATCCCGGACCATAATGTGACGGTAGGCCTAACTTTCACAGGACCGACAGGTGAGGGTTGACTTCCTACCTATCACCGGACCGACAGGTGACGGTAGATCTACCCGTAACCGGACCGATAGTTAAGCCTACTCGCCACTCTCCTACAAGCCACAAAATATATCGGAACACCTTGTCCTCACTAGTAACAAGGCAGTTTTCTGGCAAAGTTCCACCTGTTAAACCAATCGAACGGGAGAAAATGTTGAGCTACAACTAGACCTACTAGAGAACGTACAACAGAGTCTCACTCAGAGACTGCCCCCTGGTGGACGTTGTTATTGGCTATTTTTTACTCGTGTGTGTGTGTGTGTGTGTGTGTGTGTGTGTGTGTGTGTGTGTGTGTGTGTGTGTGTGTGTGTGTGTGTGTGTGTGTGTCTGTGTGTGTGTGTGTGTGTGTGTGTGTGTGTGTGTGTGTGTGTGTGTGTGTGTGTGTGTGTGTGTGTGTGTGTGTTGACAAACACTCACTCAGAGACGTTGCCAGCAGGAAGGAGGACACCTTGGAGCTTGAATACCAGAGATGAGGTCACTAACTGAGGTCAGTTACTTAAACCGGGCAAGTCTCATGTCTTCCATCAAGTCGGTCAGTTTTCTGTTTGACACCAGTGACTCATTGTTTTCGTGGAATGTATTGTAATACCTTCTTGGATTAGCAGATTAAGAATTCTTTATACAATATTCGGGGACAGATTACTAGGTTCGACTACTGGAGCAAGATGGATAATTAATGAAAAGACACAGTTTAGTTTGACGACTTATTATTCAAAACTCGTTTCTTTAAACAGTACAAATCAAACTTAACCTTATACTTTATAAATCACATAAACTACATAACCTTGGCCCCAAGTAGGAAATGAAAAGAGAACAAAAAAAAATCAACCCGGGATTGTAATTGTCTCTACCGTGGTGAAGTCAGGCCCCGTTTACACGAAGGGTAAACGCAGATATTTCCACGCGGTTTGGCCTCTCATTTACACGAAAACGCTGTTTTTGTCACAGAAAACGATAATTTCTAAGAACTCCGGCCAAAGTTGAGATTTCTGAAAACGCTGGTTATGTGTTGTCATGTCAACGGGGAGAAAAGGGGTTTTAGGTTCTGAAGTGTCACATTATGCGCCAGGAAATGCTTAACGTCATATGAGCGCCCTATGTTTACAGTTTGTTTGTTACAGGAAGACGCTCGTGTTATTCGTTGTTGTTGATTCTGAGGATTCTGATTGGCTTGCATGGCTTTATCCTTCTCCCTACTAGAGTTTAGATTCTCTGCCCGAGCCCGACCCGACCCGACCCGACCCGACCCGCGGGCCGGGTCGGGCCAATATTTCCCACCACTATCCTCGGGCCGGGCCTTTGATCGACGATTTTTTATTTATTTTTTATCATTGGTTTATTGGCCTAATCTGAGGAGAAATCTATGCCATAAACAGAAATATTATAGGCCTTTATTATACGGGTCTTCTCAATGCCGTGGAACGCTCCGTTCACTTGCATGGGTAGTAGTCTGCATTCGGTTGCACCAGCAGAACGTAAAGCCGATCGTAAGTTCGGGTGTAAAGTCCGCCGTAACCCTACGCTCGACGTAGCTAGTGTCAAACTAAAGGTGTTCTAAATTTTAATGACGTTTAGATAATTTCCAGCCAATCATTGACAGGTAACAATGTAAACAGGAAATACCGGCAAACTTCCACCTTATCCGAGTGAAGACGCGTTAGCACCCAAATGAGAGGGCAAACAAAACAGTTTTAGTCATTTATTCTCTAAAATTTGCTTGGACGGTATAGGCGTGAGGTTAAGCTATTTGATGGCGGATTTTATAATAAATAAATAAATATAATATTCCGCCCGGCAAAACCGAAATCGCGCATATAATTCAACATCATCATAATAAAGAAATGGATCGATACGGTCACGGACAATCCGTTCCCGGCGCCAACCGCGTTGAAACTCCCCTTCCCATTGCTCAAAACGAATAGCCATCTTTACCCTGCATTAGTGTTGAAATCTTTTTACGTTTTTTTCTTTTAACGGTTCTTTATCGTTAGTATGGAACTTACACCAGCTAGAGGGGAGGTGTAAAAGATAAGTTATAACTTAGTGTTACGTTGAAACTATCTGCTTGGTGCAACTGCTATTTTTTTAGTAGAGTGTAAAGTCGAACGTTTGGGTGATTTACGTTCAACGTAGCCTAAGTGGGACCTTACGTTCTGCTGGTGCAACCAGCTGGCAGGTGACTTGTCAAGCCCAGCGTCGCCCAGCATCGCCCAGCGTCGCCCAGCGTCGCCCAGCGTCGCCCAGCGTCGCCCAGCGTCGCCCAGCGTCGCCCAGCGTCGCCCAGCGTCGCCCAGCGACGTTGCTAACGCCCCGTGCCCACTACCTCCTTCAGTCAACGGAGGTGGGAAGGCGTTGCTGACTGATGGGGGAGTAGTCTTTGCAGAGGCATCCGTCAGCCAATCAAATCGCTTCGTCGGGTTCTTCCCGCTACTTCCTGCTTGTTGCGATGCAAGATGACCCGCTTTCCCGCTCTGCAGTATCGTCAGAGCCCGAGTCGCGTCACAGGGCTTAAATTTGCAGACGTGATCTGATTGGATGACGGATCCGTCGCTGCCGAAAAAGTTGAAAATTTTTCAACTTCTTGACTGAGCCGAAGGCTCCAACGGAACGTTCGGATCCACAATGCATTGCGCGTCCGTCCCCATTAAAGTCAATGGGGATCACGCAACGGACGCATGTAGTGGGCACGGGGCGTAAGCGACGTCACCGTCTTTGCGGACAAATTATTTCTCTGCTGATCAACACTAAGAATGCTGGTAACGAATAAATGGTAAAAAGACACACCATGTGAAGTTATTTTTTCATTTTGGCAAGTAGCCGTGTAATAAGCGGGATAATGTATAGAACGTCGAGGGTCATTGTCGAAAATAAGCCCCTTCAGGGCGAAGCAAGAACCCTTCGCTGCGCGTCGGTCGGTGTACTGTTCGCCCTGTCGGGGCTTATTTTCCCGATAATGACCGGCGTTCTATACATTATCCCTGACATATATATTTAGCAGAGTATGCCTACTAAAAAATGTGCACAAAGTTACATATGTATTAAAAAAAAAAGTCGGGTTGAAATCGGGCTCGGGCTCATAATTACGGTTAATGTGTCGGGTCGGGCCGGGCTCGGACAGAACGTGCACGGGCTCGGGCCGGGTCGGGCTTTATTTTCTGGGCCCGATCTAAGCTCTACTACACTGCCGCCCATAGGTTTGGCATAGTTATAATGGCGCTCGACGGCGTATTTATGCGTTTTGATGTAAACTACAACTTTTTTGAAAATGATGCTGTGTGCACAATGTTATTTTTGAAAACGGAGGGGGGGAAATATTCGTTTCTATAAATACCCTGCTACCTATAAACTTGGCCTTAGTTTGTTGTTGGATATTCGACAGATATTCAACAGATATTCGGATATTCATTTCCTATGGAAAAATGCTTTTTGCTCAATAGCTTCCGAGTTAAGGGACCCAGACACCCCAGACAAATGCAGCCCTGTCCTGCTTTGTGGTACTAACAAGACACCGCGCACTAAATAAATCATATTTTGCACCTCCCTTTTTTTTCAAATATTTTAAGGATCCCATTAATTTCCTATGGAAAACGGCTTTTAGCTCAATATCTTCAGAGTTATGGGACCCAGACACCCCAGACCAATGCCTGTCCTGCTATGTGGTACTAACTAGGCACACCTCACTAAAAATTCATATTTTGCACCTCCCTTTTTTTTTTCAAATATTTTAAGAATCCCATTAATTTCCTATGGAAAATGGCTTCTTGCTCAATAGCTTCCGAGATATGGGACCCAGGCGCCCCAGACCAATGTAGACATGTCCTGCTTCGTGGTTTAAGAAGACACATCTCACAAAAAATTCATGTTTTGCATCTACTATTTTATTTAAATATTTTAAGAATCCCATACATTTTCTATGGAAAATGGCTTTTTGTTCAATAGCTTCTGAGTTATGGGACCCAGACACCCAGACCAATACAGACCTGTCCTGCTATGTGGTACTAACAAGACACACCATACTAAAAAATCATATTTTGCACCTCCCCTTTTTTCCCAAATTATTAAAAATCCCATTAATTTCCTATGGAAAAAGGCTTTTTGCTCAATAGATTCGGAGTTATGTGTCCCAGACACCCATGACCAATGCAAACCTGTCCTGCTATGTGGTACTATTAAGGCACACCTTACTAAAAATTCATATTATCCACCTCCCTTTTTTTCAAATATTTTAAGAATCCCGTTCATTTCCTAAGGAAAAAGTAATTTTGCTGAATAGCTTCGGAGATATGGTTCCAAGACACCCCAGACCAATGCAGACCTGTCCTGGTTCGTGGTACCAACAAGACTACCTGACTAAAAATTCATATTTTGCACCTCCTCTTTATTTACATTTTCTTAAAAATCCCATTAATTCCCTATGGAAAAAGGCTTTTTGCTCAATAGCTTCTGAGTTATGGGACCCAGACACCCTAGACCAGGCCTATTCAACTAGCGGCCCGTGGGCCAAATGCGGGCCCTCTTAATTTTTTTCTGGCCCGCAAGAGGTTCCACGCAAAAAATAAATAAAATAAAGGAGAAACATAGTTGAATGCAAATCAGGTTTCTGTGTGTAGCCGGTGATACTAGCCAGTATCAGTACCCCACAATCCGGAACTGGCATCTCTTATTCTGACAATGTTTGGCTCAACCGATACGTTTGAGTCTAGCTTTCCTCATATGAATGCCATCAGAACAAGGGCACGTTGCTCCATGACCTATGAGAAGCTGCATGAGTGTCTCAGGATGAGGCAAACAAGGCAGTGCAATCTTTCTCACTGACTCACTGGCTCAAAATGTCTCATATGTACAGTAGTTCTGTTTTGTGATGATTCAAACAACATTGTTTAATTCTAAATACGTGTCCAAAATATGTGAGAACAAAATATTTTATAATGATACGATTAAAAGTGAAGAAGGAAGGAATGCGTCTGACAAGTTTATTCCATGTAGTAGTACAATATATATTAAGTTAACACTACTTTAAGTACGATTTATTTGTAGCGATTCATTCACGTAGTTTTACACTGTGTGGCCCATGAACCCACAGTGGTTTTCCTTTTCGGCCCACTTGATAAGGATGTTGAATAGCCCTGCCCTAGACCCATGCAGACCTGTCCTGCTATGTGGTGCTAAGGAGGCACCACATAGCATATTTTGCACCTCCCCTTTTTTTCAAATATCTTAAGAATCCCATTAATTTCCTATGGAGAACGGCTTTTTGCTCAATAGCTTCCGAGATATGGGACCCAGGCGCCCCAGACCAATGCAGGCCTGTCCTGCTATCTGGTACTAACAAGACACACCTCACAAAAAAAAACAGATTTTATTTAAAATTTTTGTTAAATCCCATTCGATTCCTATGGAAAAAGGCTTTTTGCTCAATAGCTTCCGAGATATGGGACCCAGACACCCCAGACCAATGCAGACATGTCCTGCTTCGTGGTTTAACAAGACACACCTCACTAAAAATTCATGTTTTGCATCTACTATTTTATTTAAATATTTTAAGAA
The DNA here is from genome assembly GCF_026213295.1 of Gadus chalcogrammus. NCBI lineage: Eukaryota > Metazoa > Chordata > Actinopteri > Gadiformes > Gadidae > Gadus > Gadus chalcogrammus. Next base: position 24,315,896 of record NC_079417.1, on the reverse strand, counting down.
TCCCATTCATTTTCTATGGAAAAAGGCTTTTTGCTCAATAGCTTCTGAGCTATGGGACCCAGACACCCCAGACCAATACAGACCTGTCCTGCTATGTGGTACTAACAAGACACACCATACTAAAAAATCATATTTTGTACCTCCCCTTTTTTCCCAAATTATTAAAAATCCCATTCATTTCCTATGGAAAAAGGCTTTTTGCTCAATAGATTCTGAGTTATGGGCCCCAGACACCCATGACCAATGCAAACCTGTCCTGCTATGTGGTACTAATAAGGCACACCTTACTAAAAATTCATATTTTCCACCTCCCTTTTTTTCAAATATTTTAAGAATCCCATTCATTTCCTAAGGAAAAAGTAATTTTGCTGAATAGCTTCGGAGATATGGTTCGAAGACACCCCAGACCAATGCAGACCTGTCCTGGTTCGTGGTACCAACAAGACTGACAAAAAATTCATATTTCGCACCTCCTCTTTATTTACATTTTCTTAAAAATCCCATTCATTCCCTATGGAAAAAGGCTTTTTGCTCAATAGCTTCAGAGTTATGGGACCCAGACACCCTAGACCCATGCAGACCTGTCCTGCTATGTGGTGCTAAGGAGGCACCGCATAGGCACCACATAGCATATTTTGCACCTCCCCTTTTTTTCAAATATCTTAAGAATCCCATTCATTTCCTATGGAGAACGGCTTTTTGCTCAATAGCTTCAGAGTAATGGGACCCAGACACCCCAGACCAATGCAGACCTGTCCCACTATGTGATACTAACAAGACACACCTCACTAAAAATTCAGATTTTGCACCTCCTATTTTATTAATTATTTTAAAAATCCAATTCATTTCCTTTGGAAAATGGCTTTTTGCTCAATACCTCCCGAGCAATGGGACCGAGACACCCCAGACAAATGCAGACCTGTCCTGGTTCGTGGTACTTACAATACATACCTCACTTAAAATTCACATTTTGCACCTCCTCTTTTATTTACATTTTTTAATAATCCTATGGAAAATGGCTTTTTGCTCAATAGCATTTGAGTTATGGGACCCAGACACCCCAGACCAATGCAGACCTGTCCTGCTATGTGGTGCTAAAGAGGCACACCTCATTAAAAATTCATATTTTGCACCTCCTATTTTATTTTTGATTTTTTTAAGAATCTCATTCATTCCTATGGAAAACGGCTTTTTGCTCAATACCTTCCGAGTAATGGGACCCAGATACCCCAGACCAATGCAGACCTTTCCTGATATATTGTCATGGTCCGCCCCTGCCATTCACCTGCATGCCACCCTGATCTCCCCTAATTAACCCAACCACCTTCACCTGTGCTCCCTCTATATAAATCCTCTCTCTTCACTCAGTCTCTGCCAGATCGTCTCTCGATACTCACAGAGCTTTCCTGCGACTCCAGAAACGATTCTCCAATGCTGATCTTGCCTGTTACAGAACCCTCGCCTGTCTGACCACCCGCCTGTTGTTGAGTCCCCGCCGGCCTGTCTGCTCCCCTGTTTCCGGCTCCTCGTCTGCCTACCTGGTATTGACCACTCGCCTGACCGATTACCCGACCGCCAACGGTACTGGCGGGCGGCAATTCCTGGCGCACGTCCGCCAGGAATTGGCGAACGCCCAAGTAGGCACCGCCGCTCCACCTCTCGTCCCTTCACCCTGTGAGCCCAATGTGGGGATTCCCGAGCGCTATGATGGCGACTCTACCACTTGTAACGCCTTCTTGTGCAACTGCTCCATCATCCTCGCCCTTCAGCCGCTCACCTTCGCCTCCGAAGAAGCCTGGGTGGCTTAGACCATGAACAACCTCACTGGCCGGGCGCGTCTTTGGGGCACAGCTGAGTGGCATAGAGGAACCCCCACCTGCCGCTCTTTCCAGACCTTCGTAGACAAACTCAGAAGAGTCTTCGGTACCGGCCCTCTGGGGGCCGAAGCCGGACGGGAACTGTTGGCCCTTTCCCAGGGAAGCCGCTCAGTCACAGACTACGCCATCGACTTCCGTACCATGGCCCCCATGAGCGACTTGAACCAAGCCGCTCTACATGATGTCTTTTTGTGGGGTCTGGCTGGGCACATCAAGGACTAGCTCGTCGCCCATGACCCACTGTCTACGCTGGAGGGCCTGATCGAGCTCGCCACCCGCCTCGACCTCCGTATCCAGGCTCGCAGGAGGGAGAGGCGTTCAGAGGCTCCACCAAGTCCTGCCACGCAGCCCTCCTCTCCCCAGGTTCCCAGTAACCAGAGGCATACTGGTGAGCTCCGTAGTAGACTGTGCCTCTCCCAGAAGACCCACCCTCTCCGGTGAGCACCTGCTATCCTCCGGTTCCCATCCCATAGCCGCCCTCGTCGATTCAGGGGCCGACAAGAGCACCATGGACCGGTCCCTCACTCTGCGCCTGGGACTCCGTCAAGAGAGTGCCATCGTTGATTTTTGCTAGAGCCCTGGATGGACACGTGCTAGGGAGGGTAACTTCTCGGACTAAGCCTGTGCACATGCTCCTGCCGGGGAGCCACAGGGAGACCATCCAGGTCATGCTTCTGCCTACACCCAACCAGCCTGTCATCTTGGGTCACTCCTGGCTTCGCAGGCACAACCCCAACATTGACTGGTCTCCTTGTTCCCTCCTGTCAGCAGTCCTGTCTCTGGACACCTTCACTGCCGCCTCTTCCCCTTGTTCTTGCCCCAGCATTGGACATCTACGGGGTCCCTGCAGCTCACTATGACCTGAGCGAAGCCTTCAATAAGGCTAAGGCTACCTCCTTGCCTCCTCACCGTCCCTACGATTGTGCCATCGATCTGCTTCTGGGCACTTCCACCCCCAAGGGATGCTTGTACTCCCTCTCTGCTCCCGAGCGAGAGGCCATGGAGGAGTACATCCAGAATTCCTTAAAAGCGGGGATCATCCGACCCTCCTCGTCACCGGCTGGTGCGAGGTTCTTCTTCGTGGGCAAGAAGGACAAGTCCCTGAGACCCTGTATCGACTACCGAGGCCTGAACAATATCACGGTGAAGAACCGCTATCCCCTTCCACTACTCTCCAATGCCTTTGAGCTGCTTCAGGGGGCAACGCTCTTCACCGAGCTCGACCTGAGAAATGCTTACCAGCTGGTCCGCATTCGAGACGAAGATGAGTGGAAGACAGCCTTCAACACACCAACGGGCCATTACGAGTATCTCGTGATGCCCTTCGGCTTGACCAACGCCCCGGCAGTCTTCCAAGCGCTGGTCAATGAACTGCTGCGGGATATGTTAAACAAGTTTGTCTTCGTGTTCCTGGAAGACATCCTGTTTTTTTCCCGCAACCTTGAGGAGCACGTCACCCGCGTCCGGTCGGTTCTCAGCTGCCTCCTGGACAACTCCTTGTACATCAAGGCGGAGAAGTGCGAGTTCCATGCGCCCTCTGTCTCCTTCCTGGGATATATCATCGCGAAGGACTGCCTGCGGATGGATCCAGCCAAGGTCTCTCCTGTGACCTCCTGGCCGGCCCCGGAAACACAGAAGCAGCTGCAGTGTTTCCTAGGGTTTGCCAACTTCTATCGACGGTTCATCCGAGGCTTTTGTTCCATCGCCTCCCCCCTCTTGGCCCTCACCTCACCCAAGATCCCCTTCCGCTGGTCTGACGAGGCACAAGACTCCTTCAACACCCTCAAGACTCGCTTCACCACCAACCCCATCCTTCAGATCGCCGAACCTGAGCGTCAGTTCATATTGGAGGTGGACGCATCCAGTGTGGGAGTAGGGACGGTCCTTTCCCAGCGCCTTCGACCAGAAGATTCACCCCTGCGCCTTTTTCTCTCGCCGCCTAACCCCCTCTGAGAGAAATTATGATATTGGCAGCAGGGAGCTTCGGGGGCGAAGCTGGCCTTGGAGGAGTGGCGGCACTGGCTAGAGGGTACCAGGGTTCCGTTCGTGGTTTGGACCGATCACCGTAACCTGGAGTATATTCGGTCCGCCAAGAGGCTCAACTCCAGACAGGCCCGCTGGTCACTGTTTTTCGACTTCACCTCGTCCTATCGCCCTGGTTCTCGTAATGTTAAGCCTGATGCTCTCTCCCGACAGTTCCCAGAGTTCCCTGATGAGACGGTTGATCCTCCATCATTGTTCCAGGATCCTGCCTCGTCGCCTCTGTCACCTGGGAGATAGAGGAAAGGGTGCGGGCCGCCACTCTAAATCAGCCTGCCCCCAGTTCCTGTCCCCCTGACCGCCTGTACCCGGCATCCAGCGGACCCGGTACTTCCTACAGCGACGCCTCTGGTGGTTGTCTCTGGGGGAGGATGTCCAGGGCTTCGTCAACGCCTGCCCTGTATGGAACCGGAATAAGACCTCTCGCCGCCCACCAGCCGGCCTCCTGCATCCATTGCCCATCCCCCATCGTCCCTGGTCGCATATCTCCCTGGACTTTGTGACTGGTCTACCTGCGTGCAAAGGCCACACTGTCGTCCTCACCATTGTTGATCAATTTATTTAGCTGGCCCATTTCATTCCCCTTGCTAAACTCCTCTCTGCCAGGAAGACTGCGGAACTGGCCCTCCACCACGTCTTCCGCCTCCGGACTGCCCACTGGTGTCGTTTCTGATCGGGGGCCCCAATTCAAGTCGGTCTTCTGGAGGGAGTTTTGCAGCCTAGTTGGGGCTTCCATCAGCCTGTCTTCCGGCTTCCATCCCCAGTCCAATGGACAGACCGAGAGGTTGAACCAAGATCTGGAGACCACCCTTCGCTACCTGGTGAAAAGCAATCCGGCTTCCTGGTCCGACCAGCCAGTGTGGGTAGAGTATGCGCATAACACCCTCACCTGCTCATCCACAGGCCTCTCTCCATTGCACAAGCTCTCATTCGCCGCTGCAGATGCACCTGGGACCAGGCGCGCACTAGCCTTACCAAATCCGCGGACCGCCTCGCTGCCGCCGCCAACAAGTGCCGTTCACCGGCCCCTGTCTACCATTCTGGCCAGAAGGTCTGGCTCTCCACCCGCGACCTCCACCCGCGAAGTTGGAGTGTCGCAAGCTGTCCCTCAGGTTTGTAGGCCCCTTCCCCATCACTTGTGTCATTAACCCGGAGGCGGTACGCCTTCGGCTACCTAGATCCTTGAGGATCTACCCGACATTCCATGTCTCCAGAGTCAAGCCCGTCCAGGAGAGCCCTCTGGCTCCTCCCGTTCCGCCTCCTCCTCCCCCTCAGCTCGTCGACGGCGGTCCGGTGCACACTGTCCAGCGCCTCCTTCGCCCCCGCCGCCTTGGACGTGGGGTACAGTACCTGGTGGATTGGGAGGGGTACGGTCCGGAGGAGCGCTCCTGGATTCCGGCTCGCTTCATCGTGGATGCCCGTCTCATCTCAGACTTCCACCGGTCTTTAGTTTTCTTTTTTGGGTTAAAATATTTGTGTTGATTATGGCAACGACTAATTACTGAGATTCTATACAAATATTGAGTTAACCACCGGAGGTCATAATTGTACAATGAGAGAAAGATATATATATATATACTGTATATTTATATATATATATACACACAGCAGGCAGTGACCTCCCCTGACCCATGACCTCAGTGTTCTTGGTGAGATGGAGGAAGGATAATCATAACAAAACAAAGAATCACACAAAGAGCTTAGAAAGTTGACCCAGTTTTATTTTGGTATGTTGATTTGAGAGATGGCCGTCTAGCCTGGCTCAGTATTTACACTACTTGTCTGATTCGTCTTGTTCCCCAGCCCTCCTATTCTGCCACTTGCATAGATGAAGGTACGCCATGCCCCGCCCCTATTGGTCCCCCCTGGTGGTGAAGCGAGAGGTTGGACCTGCAGGGAGGAAAACCTAGCAAAGTACTTATGGACAAAAGGATTCTTTGACTTTGCTCTCCAATTGATCAGGATGGGATGTGGTGGGGAAGTTCTAAGGCCGTTGTTGGCCATGGAGACATGGTTCCGTGTGATAACTCTCCACATCAAGGAACAAGTGCAGGCTGGAAGTATTGGGGACTGGTGATCTACTTCCTGAAGCCACGACAGGAAGGAGGTCACCACAGAGGAGGAAGGCTGTTGAATGATGCCACCTTTTTAAAGTGAATAGTTGTTGAGTGACAACACAAACACACACACGCACTCACTCACACACACAGACACACACACACACAGTACTCTATCTGTACAATATTAATGCTAGTATTCATCTGTACAAGCTATTTACAATGAAGATCATGATAGGTGGATTTACAGGAACCTGAGCAGCGAGGGGGGTGTTAGTTCAGCACAGCAGACACAAGCCAAGCAACACAACTACAAGGACAGGTGTAGTCTACATGTGTATTGTACAGGTGTAGTCTACAGATGAATTACACAGGTGTAGTCTACAGGTTAAGGACACAAGTGTAGTCTACAGGTGTATTACATAGGTGTAGTCTACAGCTGAAGTCTACAGATGTATTCTACAGGTGTACTTCACAGGTATAGTCTACAGGTGTATTCTACAAGTGTAGTCTAACGTGTATTCTACAGGTGTAGTCTCCAGGTGTAGGCTACAGGTGTAATCTACGGGTGAAGTCTACAGCTGTAGTACACAGGTGTAGTACAAAGGTGTAATCTACAGGAGTCATCCACATTTGTAATCTACAGGTGTAGTCTGCAGGGGTAGTCTACAGGTGTAGTTCACAGGTGTGTGTGTTCAGAGTGCTCAGAGCCTTGCAGCATTGGAGCGGAGCGTGGACAGAAGGCGTGTCTTGACTCCCCCGCACAGTGGCCAGGTATATTCGATTGTTTGTGTATCTCCATCATGGTGTTCCAATACCACGCTGAGGTCTGGACTCTTGGTGTTGAGGTAGGCAGCGGAAACAGAGGGGTGTTCTTATGAGGGCCAGGTGAGTTTTACTGCCTTTTATAGAGAAGTCTCAATGGAACACAACCTGTCACACACCCAGGGCCTTCTGGATCTGTATACAATTTGCAAAATAAAACAATAATAATGGTTTGCGTCAGCAAGTTTTCCACCCATCCACCCCTCCCTCCCCTCCCTCCCGTTACGCGTACAAACACACAAACTGTACATGGAAAATATCCGGTGTGTCAACCACAACTCCATATTCAATAATACATTAGATAAAACACCATTCAAATAAACATGTGCAGCATTTCTCTCAAAGAAATAAGTAATCAACCAATAAATTAAATTAAATAACAATCATTTCTTCTGGTCCGGTTTAACTCAAAACAGTTTGTCAGTTGGTTGGTTTGAACTTTTACTTTGAAATGCTAGGCCCCTTATAAAATCCCTACCAAGGCAGCAGCAGTTAGTATGCATCAGCGGCCCCTGGTGGCTAAACAAGAAAATAAATGTCTTTGCCTTTTTTTGGAATGGTCCACCTGTTTCATCATGAAAATACACAGAAGTGAAAGAAAACAGAAAAAATGGACGGAGAGGAGGAGAAGGCAAGGAGGACAAGGAGGAAGAAGAAGAGGAGGGGGGAGGAGGAGGAGGGAGAAAGAGGAGGAGGAGCCTGTGTTTAGATTGAACATCGTAGCAGTGTATAGTCTGGTGGATGTGGGGCTGGGCCTAAGCCTTGTAGCAGTTGCTCTGCGTGGTGAGGGCCAGCTGGCCGTTGGGCGCCACCTCACTGGCTTCGTCCTCCAGGAGCCCCGACACGTCGGCGTTTGGCAGGCTGTCGTGGTAGCTGCTGAAGCTGATGTTGTCCTCCTTCAGCTCGATGGTCCAGAACGGCGCATTGAGCTTGCGGTTCTGATACTCCCGGTATGCGTACACCCCGCCCACGAAGCCCAACAGCACCAGTACCACCAGGATGATGACGGCCAGGATGATGACGTTGAACTGGGTCCAAGACACGTCGCTAGGCGCCGTAGTGTTGTCGCTGGGCCACGCCCCTAGAGTACTGGCCACCGTCTGGGTGGACGCGGCCGGCGTGCCCGGGCTGGTGGTGATGGTGGTGTTGTTGTTGCTGTGGGAGGAGGCGGTGGTGGAGGGGTCGGCGAGGGTTGTAGCGGGCGAAGTCATGATGGGAGGGAGCGTGGTGAGAGGCGGGGGGGTGGTCCCGGGATCGGACGCGGCCCGCACGTCTGAGGGAACGAAACAGCAAGTTTAGCATGTGATCAGTACGATGAAGCAGCTGTGATCCTCCTCCGTACCTTCAGTACGTGTGTGTGTACGTACCTGGTTCTCGGGTACAGTTCTGTGCCTGGGCGTTCCCACTGAAGCCCGTTGCGCACAACTGGCACTTATCGCCGGTCGTCACGGGGGAGCAGCCCAAGCAGCGGCCTGTGTCCGGATCGCACATCTGGGGAGGACCGCTGGGGTCTGCATTGCCATGGCACTCACAGGGAAGACACGCCCCCTCCGAGCGGAAGAATCGCGGGGTGCAGGTGAGGCAGCGTGGCCCAGTGTAGCCGGGCAGGCACGCGTCACATACAGCTTGGCCTGCCGAGTCTGGGGGAGAGCGAACGAGAGACGTTAGGAAACAATGAGGAACCACCTAAGTCAGAAGGGATCTTCACATAGGATGGTCAGCTTTTATAACAAGACAAGGGGCTATGTGTGTTTGTGTGATATGTAATGACCAACACTCAACCACTAGGTGGCTCTAGATCATAGCATTCAGACTCAAGATGTAACACACCTATTTATATTGATATGGTAAATATTTTATATTTAATATGGCAATCTAAAAAAATGTCCTAGGCGACACCTACACCCAATTGGTAACTGGGTCTAAGTTGTAAATTATTAAGTAGAATCGTAGATGCTCAATAGACTTTTCTATTAACAATAGACAATTGTATATATATATATATATATATATATATATATATATATATATATATATATATATATATATATATATATATAAAAATAAATATATATAGACATGTATATGATCTAATCAAAGTTTGTATCAGTAGACTGTATCAGTACATTGTTTCCGTAGACTGTATCAGTAGACTGTATATAATCAGTAGACTGTATCATAAGACTCTATTAGTAGACTGTATATAATTAGCAGACAGTATCAGTAGACTGTATCAGAAGACTACATTACTAGAATGTATATAATCAGTAGACAGTATCAGTAGACTATCAGAAGACTGTATTAGTAGACTCAGTAGACAGTATCAGTAGACTGTATAAGAAGACAGTATCAGTAGACAGTGTCAGTAGACAGTGTCAGTAGACAGTATCAGAAGACTGTATCAGTAGACTGTATCACAAGACTGTATCAGTTGGCTGTATATAATCAGTAGACAATATTAGTAGACTGTAACAAAAAGAGTGTATCAGTAGACTGTATATAACCAGTAGACAGTATCAGTAGACTGTATCAGAAGACTGTATCAGTAGAGTGTATCACAAGACTGTATCAGTTGGCTGTATATAATCAGTAGACAATATTAGTAGACTGTAACAAAAAGAGTGTATCAGTAGACTGTATATAACCAGTAGACAGTATCAGTAGACTGTATCAGAAGACTGTATCAGTAGACTGCCTATAATCAGTAGACAGTATCAGTAGACTGTATCAGAAGACTGTATCAGTAGACTGTATATAAACAGTATCAGTAGACTGTATCAGAAGACTGTATCAGTAGATTGTATATAATCAGTAGACCGTATCAGTAGACTGTATCATAACAGAAGACTGTATCAGTAGACTGCATATAATCAGTAAACAGTATCAGTAGACTGTATCAGAACAGAAGACTGTATCAGTAGATTGCATATAATCAGTAGACCGTATCAGTAGACTGTATCAGAAGACTGTATCAGTAGACTGTATCACAAGACTGTATCAGTTGGCAGTATATAATCAGTAGACAATATTAGTAGACTGTAACAAAAATAGTGTATCAGTAGACTGTATATAACCAGTAGACAGTATCAGTAGACTGTATCAGAAGACTGTATCAGTAGATTGTATATAATCAGTAGACCGTATCAGTAGACTGTATCATAACAGAAGACTGTATCAGTAGACTGTATATAATCAGTAAACAGTATCAGTAGACTGTATCAGAACAGAAGACTGTATCAGTAGATTGTATATAATCAGTAGACCGTATCAGTAGACTGTATCAGAAGACTGTATCAGTAGTCTGTATCAGTAGTCTGTCTCAGCAGATGGGGTCTGACCTGCGTGGCAGCGGCCCGTGGTGGAGGTGCTGGAGCAGGGGCAGGGCGAGCAGGACTGGCCCAGCTCCGCGGTGCTGCTCGGCCGATAGAAGTTGGGCTGACATTCCTCACAGTTGACCCCCTGGGTGTTGTTCTTGCAGTTCAGACAAAAACCTAGAGAGAGGGAGACCAGGGTTTAATCTATGTATAGAGATAGGGCGAGGGAATAGTCATCTGCAGACTATCTAAAGTGTTGGAACAGTTGATGCATACGTCAGAAGTGGAGTAGCTAGAGTAATAAATGCAACAGTAGAGCCATAGAAACTAGAAAACAACGTTAGTACAATATGTATTTTTATGAGTTTGTGCTCTGCTTGAAGTAGTATTCATAATGTAATCCTTATTCCATTAATGTTGGGCCCCTTTAACACATTTTGACAGACCTCTTTGATACCCAACCTAATTGTCTACCTACTAAGACATGTTTGTACACTAAATTGTTGCATAATATGGTGTGCGGGCAATCCTCAGAGCAGCAGAACTTTCTTTGGGCAAAGAGACTCAGATGCAAGAAAAACAACAACCGATGAACCACAAACATGAATAACAACGACAAAAGTCTTTTTAACGAAAAACAATAAAGCAACAAAATAAAAAGTAGGGTTAGGCTCCAAGTCCAACCCAGAGCATGTTGGGCAGCAGAGCGGCCCTGGAATATTAAAGATGAACTGAACTGAAATTTGAAGTTTAGTTGATATAACAGATGTATTGTCTGCCTCCTCATTGGTACAATAACAAAAAATGGCTGAACTTACTAAAAGGGATTAAATTGTACGGTGAAAGTGTTACCGGGCGCCGCCATGTTGGATTTCAACAATCAGCTACCTCACTGGCATGGTAACCTACTCCTACTCTGAGGCTCTAGCAGCCATAGCAGGTAATGAGTCAGGCTTTGAGGCTCGCTGAAATGGCTACGGAAAAACAAACAACCAGGTCTACAGGAGGATTATCTTATTGCATTGCCCCTGGCTGCAGAAATGAATTATATAGGGCCAAGGCAGCTGGGGTAATCATACATTTCCACAGGCTACCTTTGAATAGGAAACCAGACCTTAATACATGGCTGGCAGCCTTAAAACTGACTAACCCTCCGATAGCCCCTGTCATGTCCATCTCCACAAGCTAGCACTCCGATCATAAAGTGTATAAACTCTTACTCTGACGATATCACAGATCTATGTTTCCAAGCTGCTAATTAAACCACGGCGGGTCTGTAAACAGAAGTTCAACAAATGTCCCTTTCTACTCACCCTGATGTTCGCCGACTAGCCGATTGCTGATGCAGAGGGAGTTAAAGTCAAAGAAGTAGTTTCATAGTAAGATGTATCTGTGCAATATCCATCTGTGCAATATCCAGCAACATCCACCAGAAAGTAAACCTCCAACATCCACCTTAAGTAAACGTGACACTCGTGATTCCGCCTCGGATCTATGCTCATCCGCGGGTGTATCTCCTAAAGTGCATCTAACATGTCTTTCAGGTCCCGTCCCCCCGGAGACGATTTTTTTCGTGGGACCATGTCTTTAATAACCATGTTATTAGGCAGATAATAAACCATGTAATTTCTTTGATAGGTCCATGGTCGAGAGAGGGTTCACACATACAGATACCTTGGGACAACAATCGATCACAAACTCAACTTCAAAACAAATACTGATATCATCCACTCCAAGTGCCAGCAACGTCTCTTTTTCCTTCGCAAACTCCGCAAACTCCAGGTCCACCAATCCGTTCTGACAGCATTCTACAGATGTTTCATTGAATCCATAATCACCTTTAACATCACCTCCTGGTTCGGAGCACTGTCCAACATCCATAGGAACCCACTAAACAGAATCATCAAACTGAGCAGCAAAATAATTGGACAACAGCAGGAATCCCTCATCAATATATACAACAAAAGGACTAAGCAGAAATCAACACAAATCACCCTTGACATCACACACACTCTACACGGCCACCAGTATTCAGTATCCACTTACCCTCAGGCCGCAGATACAGAGCCCCTACAGTAAGGACAAACAGAGCCCTGTCAAGTTTTGTCCCGGCATCCATAAGACTCTTGAATGGTTTAACCCCTCCTTGAACTGTATCCTCTTGTTTTAATACCTGGAATCGTTTTAAATTATTTATTTATCCTCCACTAAGGAGGTAATAATACTATTTATTTATTAGGCTTAGGCAAAGATTTTTATTTTTATTTTCTGCAGGGCTGATGGTGCATGTTTGCAAGTATGTGCGTGTTTTTCTTTTGTTTATTGTATGTACTGTTGGGTATGGACACACCCTACTGCTCCTCCACATCTGAAGTTCCTAACGGAAAAATAAAGTAATTTGAATTGAATTGAATTGATGGTCCCAGGGTGGTTTCAAATAAAACCGGACCTATGCGGTTTCGGATTCGAAACCGCCTGAAGCGGCGTTGAGTTACAGGTTTTTTTTTGTATTATTTTTGTAGCTTTAAATACAGCCCCTTGGTCAATTTAATTACTAACTGTACATTAAAAAGTATTTCTACTCAATCTAATGGGTTAAACAACTACTATCTGCTCCTCAACTTGAATGTTTTTATACAGCGCGCAGGCTTGATGCTCTCCACTTTTTTTTGTGGAGAACCAGCGCCTTCAATATGTAGGTACTACAGCGTTTGTACAGCTTGTTGCGTCTCCGCAATGAGTCCGTCTTAACGGAGATATTCCTGAAACGCATCAAAGGAAAACGGAGGGGGAAAGGTCGTTTTCGCTATTTATGGGGCGCTCCAGTGTCTCCGCTCGGACGTCCCTTAGCGAGAGCATGGCCACTTCCAAAACCTCTCTCTCGCCGCACAGCATCCGAAATGCCCTAGGCATGGTTATGCAACCTAATCCCACCATTAGATGGTCAAGGTTGAGCGGGACCTCTCGGAAGCAGCACCCATACGCTCAATAGTCACACCCACAATATCCGAAGGTGGAGCTGGAGCCTGAAATTGATCCCTCCCCACTGGGTGGCAGTCGGACACTACAGGCATGTCCCTGGCACAGGCTCAAACGCGTAACCAGCCATATTAAAATCACTATTTTCCGACGTGGAGTGTAGAAGAGTTCACGTGTCTGCAGCAACGACCTAGTCCTATCATGCCAGTGACGTCATCGGCGCTCTAATACAAAAAGACGCATTTTCTTTTGTTGCTAAAAAAAAGTTATATATTGATTTTTTTTATATTTTTTTTCATGTCATTTTTTTTATAATGGTCATAACTAACACGTTATCGATGTTGATTATTTCAGTTCAGTTCATCTTTAACTAGTACTAACTACTACTGTTTGTTTTCACCATTGACAGCCTCTAAGGAGGCCCAGACAAATATTCACCAGTATTTACAGTAGGCTGATAGATTTCAGATAGTAGACTTTAAACCCAGTCGCCCCCATTCTCACAAAAAAAGAAAAGAAAGAGAAAAACTATTTTATACATGTTTCCACAAGTTCAAGCAGCCTGTCAATGTGGGCTCTGGCCACCAGGGGGGGCAGGGCCTCTGTTTGTCTACTGTTCACCCCCTCTAATTACATAAAGAGTTGATGTTGAAGACTGTGTGAAGTATGTGCTTCATTAAATATTCATCATGCATGAGGTACATCAGGGAAGTAGGACATGTGTTTGCGTTCTAGCGTGTGTAATGTAGTGTGTGCTTCCAGAAGTCTTATGCAATGTTTACGCCATAACCACTGAACTACCTCTAAAATAGTCATCCTGAGAATCTTTATTAATATACAAATATTTACTCTTTTTTATTCATGTAAAGTGTATTTCAGCATTTAGAACAGTTGCATAAATACATGTATTATTATAATTAATAACTGTTTTCTTTACATGCCCCGGGTTAGAGAAGGTGCCCTACAGTAACATGTAATCTGTTGTCATTTGGACTGTGAAGTTCCAGAAGGTTATTAAAGTAAATCATTGGCGAATATAGAAAAAACGTAAAAAGACTCGTCATAGCAATGTCAGCATAAGCCGATAATAAAGGTTTTGTTGCCGTTATTTCGACCAATGAGATGCATTGCTGCAGCCTTGGGTGGGGCTGAGACCTTACATCCTAAGATTATACGCAGCAGTTTGTCATCTGGTACTGTAGATTCAGGACATTTCTGTGAATTTATAGGGTTTGTATTTAAGATCAGCTCACTCCATATCAGTTGGAGCTCAGTACAGAGCCTTGGTTTAAGTATAATCTCGACATAACTGACTCAACGTCAAACTTTTCACCAATAAGAACCGGAACTGGAACTGTAATATTCAGATGTGGAAAGAAAGAGAGAGAATGTATATATATTAGGGCTGTAACGATACACCAACTCACGATTCAGTTTGTATCAAGATTTTTGACCCACGGTTCGATACATCCCAAGATTTTTTTAAATTTAAAATGCAGTTTATTTAAACAACACTTATATTACAATTAACTTAATGTAACATTTAGGAACAAATCATTTGGAACACATTGATCAGAAAGAATACTATTAAAGTATAACAAAATGAACAAGAAATGTGCATTTCGCCGGCACAACGCGAAGCATGTGTTCAAAACGCTACCGTGAACCTGTGGATATAAAGGTTTTGATTGTGGGAGGTTCGGTGTGGGAGTTATATCCCCAAACGCGTTTTCAGAACATTCCTTTGGCCAATTAGGAGATAAACAATTTCCTCGTTTATGGCGGCCCCTAATGGCGAAATTTGGACTCGATCCGATGTGTAATTTTGGGTTTTTGGGGATTTTTGATTTTCCAAGTGTAACGTAGCTAATAAACAAATATTCAAAACGCTACCGTTTCGTCATCGACGGTCGAGTCAAAATAGTATTTGAAGCTTTATTTTCGTGTGTGTCTGAAGATGTCGTGTGCAAAGTTTGGTGTCGATTGGTCAAAAAATGTGGGGGGAGTAGGGAAAAAGCAGTTTAGCGGTTTGCTCGAAAAAAAATTATAGACGCAAATGGGCGTGGCCTATGCCAAAAGATCTGTGTGTCTAACGTTTTGGACTGTGGGAGGTTCGGTGTGGGAGTTATAGCCCCAAACGCGTATTCCTTGGTATAGCGCCACCTAGGGACCAGCGTGTCTGGATTTTGTTATCTGAGTAGCGGTGCCGGACCTGGATCTAGTCATGCAATTGGCGTGTGTGCACCATTTACGGTTTGGGCTGTGGTCCCAGTTTTAGGGGGGGTAGTATAATAAACACTACAAAAACAATAGGGATCAAACCTGTTGGCTTGGACCCCTAATAAATAAATAACCAAAGATTGCAGTTGGAGGATGCTTGCAGGTAGGAAAAAAACCTCAACTGGTTTTGTGGTTCAGGCTTATGTATTTGAAAATATTAATGTTAAATAAATAATAGTAATTTGAATAGATTGGTAGCACTAACCGGCGTTCCCACTAGGAAAATCGGTGCTGGTCAAAGTGACTTGCATAGGTTTCGTTTTCGGTCAAATATCCTATTATCGCTTCATATTAGGCTATGTAGCTTAACAATGACATAATCTGGCCGTATAGGATGCAACATGTTGAATAGCCTAACTTTCAAATAGATGGGAAAAAACCCTAACGTCCGATTCGCAATAACGAGGCATAGTGTTACGAGTAGTGCATGTGTGTGCGCGAGAATGGCAGTGTGTGTGTGTGTGTGTGTCTGTACCCAGCCTGTCAATAATCGGTGGTCGCTTCATTCCGACCTATAAGCAGACCAACTGCCCGTCAAAGCACACAAAACACTAGAGACAGGGATCACACAGGCTATTTTCGCGCGCTTGGCCCACTCTGGATAAATGTCGTTCATATCGCATATGAGGACTTTGCAGGCTGTGGAGAAATGCAATCCTCCATAGCCGAGGAGCACTGTCATCCCAGCGAGGGCATCGATAAGAGGAGCGATGTCTATTTAGACAGATTATTAGCAAATTTCAATCTGACAATTTGACCGGAGAGATACAATTTTGTCTGACATTTAATTTTTCTATTACCAGACAATGGAAACCCTGGCGCTAACAGCTCATATCATGTGGCTGGATCTGGACTCGAGGATAATGGGAGTTAGAAAGAGCGTGTCGCGCTTCTGCCTTCTCACACGCGAGACAGGAGAGAGAAGTGAGAAGTGAGAAGTGAGAAGTGAGAAGTGAGAAGTGAGAGAGAGAGAGAGAGAGAGAGAGAGAGAGAGAGAGAGAGAGAGAGAGAGAGAGAGAGAGAGAGAGAGTGTGAGGGGGAGAGAGAGAGCGAGAGAGAGAGCGAGAGCGAGAGCGAGAGCGAGAGACAAGATTTGCTGCAGCACGATATAGACGGATACACTTGAGGAGCGGATCTGGTTGGGGGCCCAGGTCTTACCGGACTGCGGGTGGCAGTAGTTGGTGTGGTTGTTGCACCGGCAGGGTTGACACCCGGTGCTGCTGAAGTGGAAGAATTCAGGGTGGCAGTCGTCACACTTGGGCCCGTACACGCCCCTCTTACACACACACGTCCCTGAGCTGGAAGAGAGCGAGAGAGAGAGAAAAGAAAGTTCAAACAAAATGTGTACCTAGTGAACATAGAACATTACACAGAACACTTGTGAATATAATAAAAAGTACATACTACCAAACACTCACTCACACTCAACCACACACAGCCTGTCTGCCACAAGGAGCAGTGTGGTCTACAGCAGAACAACAGAGGGTCCACAAGTAGTAGTGTGGTCTGCAGCAGAACAAGAGGGGGTCCACAAGGAGTAGTGTGGTCTGCAGCAGAACAAGAGGGGGTCCACAAGGAGTAGTGTGGTCTGCAGCAGAACAAGAGGGGGTCCACAAGGAGTAGTGTGGTCTGCAGCAGAACAAGAGGGGGTCCACAAGGAGTAGTGTGGTCTGCAGCAGAACAAGAGGGGGTCCACAAGGAGTAGTGTGGTCTGCAGCAGAACAAGAGGGGGTCCACAAGGAGTAGTGTGGTCTGCAGCAGAACAAGAGGGGGTCCACAGGGAGTAGTGTGGTCTACAGCAGAACAAGGGGGCTTAGTGTACGGGGCTAATGTGGGCCTGTGAATCCCTTTGAGACTGGAGCTGGGTCTTTATTGCAGCACTATGGGTACAGCTCACTACCTTAATACAAGAAGAGACTCTGAGTTTTACGTAACTCTGTGGTTTTGGCAGTAGGCTTAAAATATCTCAGCTGATGAAGCTTTCAAGAATGTTCTGTGCTGCATCGATACAATGACCCTCAGCTCTACGGCGGCCCACAGAGGACATTTCAACAGTTTGACCTCCACACACACATTCACTCTACGCATTCAAATGAGATGGATCACCCACTGAGGCTAAAGGATAGAAGGATAAAACTAGTTCAGGGTTCTACAGCATCAGTAAGGGTGCTCAAGGCAAACAGGACATAACTAGTTCAGGGTACTACAGAATTAATAATGATGCTAAATTATAGCAGGAATACTAGTTCAGCGTACTAGAATATTAATTATGATGCCAGATCATAACAGTATAATACTAGTTCACGGTACTACAGTATTGATAATTATGGTAAATCATAACAGTATAATACAAGTTCAGGGTCATACAGCATTAATAATTATGGTAAATCATTACAGTATAATACTAGTTCAGGGTCCTACAGTATTAATAATGATGCTAAATGCTAATAGTTCAATGTACTCTGTGATTGGCTGTGGGCCCATGAACACAATGACCTAAATACAACCAATGAGGAGCAACGCCAGGTTGCTCAGCACACAAAGATCTGACTTCACAACCACTGCACTTCATGATGATGAGCAGTGGCCCGGGAGGGGGAGGGGCCTGAGAGAGACCGGGTGGGGGAGGGATCTGAGAGATACCTGGGAGGGGGAGGGGCCTGAGAGAGACCCGGGAGAGGGAGGGGCCTGAGAGATACCCGGGAGGGTGAGGGTCCTGAGAGAGACCTGGGAGAGGGAGGGGCCTGAGAGATACCGGGGAGGGGCCTGAGAGAGACCCGGGAGAGGCAGGGGCCTGAGGGAAACTGGGAGAGGGAGGGGCCTGAGAGAGACCCGGGAGGGGAAGGGGCCCGAGAGAGACCCGGGAGAGGGCCGGGGCGGGGCCAGGTCAACAAAAAAACATAAACTTGTTGACACACATACATACACAGACAAATACACATACAAACAGACACATACCATCAGACATATATATAGACAGATTAAATGATTGCCCTACAAAAAGGATCACACATTTTGAAAACAAAATCATATTTACATTATCAAGTCACTCATTGAACGAATATAAGCAATAGGGCTTCCAGAAACAGGAACCGGATAACAATGAATTATTGACGTGGCACGTGGCAGAAGGGGTGAGGGGGGAGGGGTTGTTGTTGTGTGGGTTGTCGACACGCTCCAGCGGCGCTTCAGCGGCAGCTTTCTCTGCTAGCGCCACACAGCGCTAACTGGGTCAGTGTTACATTGGCGACAACAAGGATTAACCCCCTCCCACGGCGGCTGCTGCCACGGCCACGGCCATACGCTGCTCAGTATGCTTAAGAGACCAACGCCAGAGGGCACAGACTGAACCTCCTCTCCAGCTCCTCCTCCTTCTCCTCCTCTCCACTCCCTCCACCCTCCTACTCCCCACCTTCTCCTCCTCTCTACCTCCTCTCCAGTGACCTCCTCTCTACGTCCTACTCCTCTCCACAGTGAACTCCTCTCTACCTCCTCCTCTCTCCGCAGTGACCACCTCTCTACCTCCTCCTCTCTCAATAGAGACAAAATAGAAACACAATGTTATTCAGTATTCAATAGAAGAAGAGATAGAATAGAAACAGTTTAATTAAGACTCTAGATAAAAAACATTCCTCTGCATAGCAGGTCGAGTTACATTTCTCTGTGTGTCAGTCTGTGTGTGGACAAACCCTAAACAGGAGTGTTTAGCAACAAATAAACATGAGAGCTGTTGGTTTTCACTCACTCACACACACACACACACACACACACACACACACACACACACACACACACACACACACACACACACACACACACACACACACACACACACACACACACACACACACACACACACACACACACACACACACACACACACACACACACACAAGCTAATGCCGGTTGCTCGGCTGATGGCAAAAACAATAACAAAACTAAAAACTACCTGTTGGACCAACTACAATGGTCCAACAGGTCTCTGCAACCAGTGTCAAATTATTTATAACAGCATATTAACTAACCATAACTACCCAAAAATAAAACCTAATGCATGTCTTCTGTTAGAATGTAATGTAATGAATGTAACTAGTGAAACTAGTTCAATATGAAATATCTTGGGGTGCCCGGTGGTTCACCGAGTAGAGGTCCAGTCCTTACCGCAGCGACCCGGGTTTGATTCCTGCCCGTGGGCCTTTGCTGCATGTCTTCCCCTCTCTCTCGTATAGCTTCCTGTTTAACTCTACAATGAAAAGGGTAACATCTTAAAAAAGAAAAAAAATCTCTTATGGTTTCTTCAAAGGCGTAGCCTGGTAGGGATCGTTGTATTCGGTCTTTTGATCATTGTCTCTCATTCTGAAACTTCCAAGCCATCCCTGTATGTATTGTGCTCAGACCCACGCCCTTACTGTATGTATTGTGTTCAGACCCAAGCCCTTACTGTTATGTACTGTGCTCAGACCCAAGCCCTTACTGTATGTTTTGGGTTCCGACCCACGCCCTTACTGTATGTATTGTGTTCAGTCATTTTGATATCGGTGCGTTGTCTATGTTGTAGACGAGAAAGTACCAGACACTACCTCCTTTTGCCTGCTCCTGTACTACTCTCCTGACGGTGACCTGGCTCTACTTTCTTTGTTCGGTTTTTGCCCTTTTTGTCATCAGTGGCCTTGTGCCCTTTGTGTTTTTGCATTTCCTCAGAGTAGCGACTGTAATGACTTAAATGTTTGAAAGTTGTATTGTTTTCTATCTTATATTCATTTAAATCCCATTGTAAGGGATTATTATTAGATTGTCAAAAAAGGCGGCATATAAATGCAATTTGTTATAATCATTATTATTATTGTCATTATTATCATTAAAGTCGCAATGTGTACGATTCAGCCAGTTAGTAGCCAGGAGACTTTCAGAATAAAAAAAAGAAATAACAGAGTTCGGTCAACTCTAACTCGCTGTGCAACTGTGTGACGCATACTAGCGTAGCTTGGCTGGCTGGGCTTTGGGAATGTCAATAGTAAGATTCTTGTAAACAAAGAGAGAGGTAGGGCCATCATTTTAATTTGTAGCATATATCGGTTATAGGATGGGATTGAATGCGTTTTTGCAGCATTCAATTTGTGTTCATAGTCATTTGATGTAAGCCTTGGAGAATATTTTGTTAAATTGTTGGTTTCTTTCTTTTAATTCTGTATTCTGCCTGGGAAACCCAGGTATCCTCTCTGGGTGATAAAGTACATCTAAACTTTCCTACTAGCTTTATTTATTAAATATCAAATGGCTTAAATATCAAATGGATCATTATTAATAATCATGATGGTAGTGATAGTAATTTGATGAATGGTGGTGATGGTATGAGTCCAGCTGTGGAGGAGAGGAAACATCTGGGCCAGGAATCAATATTTTATCGGTCCCCGCCTCACTGGCTCGATAAGGCGCAGTGAAAAATGCATGAGCACCTCAACAGACTGACCCAAATCAATTTTGGATTACGTCTGGGTCAAATTCAGAACTGTAGATCTACTGTATATATATATATATATATATATCAGGATACTCTAGTGGCTAGAGAGTTAGCCCTGCCTGCTCCTTAATGGCATGTCTGTGTACTGTCTAACCCCTACCTGCTCCTTAATGACCTATCTGTGTACTGTCTAACCCCTACCTGCTCCTTAATGACCTATCTGTGTACTGTCTAACCCCTACCTGCTCCTTAATGACATGTCTCTGTACTGTCTACTCTAACCCCTACCTGCTCCTAATGACCTGTCTGTGTACTGTCTAACCCCTACCTGCGCCTTAATGACCTGTCTGTGTACAGGGCAGCTCCTTAATGACCTGTTTCTTTATTAACTGTCTAACCTCTACCTGCTCTATGTTTACAAGAATCACTGTCCAACCTCTACCTGCTCCTTAATGACCTGTTGCTGTACTGTGTAACCCCTATCTGCTCCTTAATGACTTGTCTCTGTACTATGTAACCCCTATCTGCTCCTTAATGACCTGTCTCTCTACTGTCTAACTTGTACCTGCTCCCTAATGACCTGTCACACACACACACACACACACACACACACACACACACACACACACACACACACACACACACACACACACACACACACACACACACACACACACACACACACACACACACACACACACACACACACACACACGCACACACACGCACACACACACACACACACACACACACACAACCTGACTGGGGACTACATTGATAACTATATAGTCCCCCTGACTATATGGTGCCACCAATATGGTGGTGGCACATGGTGAATAAAGTGGAAAAGTGAATCACCAGATTAGGCTTGCTGACAGGCTTAATAAAAATCCTGATTGGCCGAAGAGACATTTACTGCTTCTCTTCATCCAGTCAGATTAGAGAGATAATTGCCCAACGAGATTAAGTGCTTTTCAGCAGAATCTGCTCGAAGCGCCATGGTAACCATAGTGACAAAACCTCCCCCCCCCCAGCCGAGGACTTAGAGGAGATACTCCCCAAATCCTGAGGGCCCTTGCGAAGGAGCCCGGACAAAGATTCTCCTACCAGGGACGGTAGGAGGGTGACAGGTGCTGAAGGGACAGATGCATTTGATGTCATCTTAAATAAGTAAAACTAAAGGGAAGTCAGGTTAAATTGCAAAAAACATAGCAGATTAGTACGGATGTGTTCATCCACTACAACAAAGACAATCCGGTTTAACTACACACGAGTCTGACAAGTGTTTAGAGGAATAGCTGACATTTCCAAAAGAAGGCTATGGTGAATGTCATCTAATTGCTGTGTGTGATGATGATGATGATGATGAAGGTGATGATGATAGACTGAGGAGACTCTACCGGGCTCCTCCCAGTAACAGGTCTAGCAGGTCATTACTGCAGATCCAGACGGCCCTAAACGCACCCCTTGCAGTAGTATTATAGTATTATTATTATCATAGTATTATATAATATGATATGCTATTATAGGAGCCATGAAGAACCAGAGAGGTAGAAGAAAAGAGAGAGCGAGAGAGAGCGAGAGCGAGAGACCTTGTGCTTAGACAGTCCGAGGGGGGATAGCATTACTACTTCTAGTGTGTGTGTGTGTGTGTGTGTGTGTGTATTTCACAGCTAGTGGTCTCTTCCTATACCTCAGCTTTATCAGACCATTTTTTGCTCACATTCCAGGTGGTGGTATCCTGCCCCTGCGACGATCAACAAGTTACTTTCAGCTGTCGCCGCATCACACCTGCAACCATTACAGCTATGGCAGATAAGTTAACTAGTTCACTTGCACCTCTCTGTAACTTTAGTGGTTCTGTGGAATGTCTTACTGATGACCTCAACATTGCCTTGTCTGTTGCCATTGATTCAGTTGCTCCGCACGTAACTAAAAAACGAACATTGAAAAAACCAGCTCCTTGGTTTAATGCAGAAACACGCATTTTGAAGCGAAACTGCAGGATCCTTGAACGTAAATGGCGCTCGGCTAAACTTTAGGTCTTTCATCTTGCTTGGCATAATAGTCTGATCACCTATAAGGGTGCGCTGACTATTGCCAGGAACGCCTACTATTCTAGTATCATTAATTTGAATAGAAATAATCCTAAGTTTCTTTTTGACACGGTGAGGAGTCTCACTCAGAAACAGAATCAGACCGTAGGCTCCTCGATCGTGGCAGGTGAATTCATGGATTTCTTTGAGAATAAGATTCAATCAATTAGAGAAAAAATTGATGCTTGCCGTGCGGCTAATCCTACACATCCTGTGGGGCAGGATGGGGTTCTCCCAAGTAGGATGGTGAACTCTGACGCAACTCTTTTGGAGTTTAAGGCAATTTCTTTGGTGGAACTTGAAAGGGTGATAAAGGCCTCAAAGCCAACAACTTGTATGTTGGATCCTCTCCCTTCCAGGGTTCTTAAGGAACTTCTTCCAACGGTGGGGCCTGTTATCCTCTCGCTTATGAATCTTTCGTTTTCAACGGGAATTGTTCCCTCCAATTTCAAGGCTGCGGTGTTAAAACCGCTACTCAAAAAGCCTGGCCTAGATCCTGAATTAATCAGGAACTATCGGCCTATATCGAATCTGCCCTTCCTGTCCAAGGTACAGGAAAGGATTGTAGCGAAGCAAATTGTTGATTATCTGACCAGGAATAATCTCTTCGAACCTTTCCAGTCGGGGTTCAGGAATTTCCACTCAACTGAAACTGCTATTACAAGAGTTGTAAATGACATCCTTTTAGCTTTGGATAAAAATACAAGCACAATGCTTGTGCTGCTGGACCTCAGCGCTGCGTTTGATACGATCGACCACAGCACTCTTCTTCACCGTCTTGAACACTATGTTGGTTTCGGGGGTACGGCTCTTGGTTGGCTTGAATCGTACCTCACCGATAGAACCCAATTTGTGCTTCATGAGGGTGCAGAATCAAAGCGCGGTAAATTGCGCTTTGGCGTACCACAAGGGTCGGTTCTTGGTCCATTACTTTTTGCAATTTACATGCTTCCCCTGGGTGACGTTATCCGCAGCTTCGGAATTAGTTTCCATTGCTATGCGGATGACACCCAGCTCTACATTCCTGTAGATTCCGGGGACTCGGGCCAGATTCAAAGGGTTGAGTCCTGTCTAGCTGCTGTGAAGGGCTGGATGTCACAAAACTTCCTACAGCTTAATACTGGGAAGACAGAGCTGATGATTATCGGCTCGAAGCGGGACCGGGAAAAGTTTGAGGATGTCTCTCTGTGGTTGGATGGCTTCGCCATCCCACAGAGTGCATCCGTCAAAAATCTTGGTGTCCTGTTTGACCCTCACCTATGCTTTGACCAACATATAAGAAGTATAACTAGAATTGCCTTTTTCCATCTGAGAAACATTGCAAGAATCATACCAATGTTATCCGCAGTTTATGCGGAGACACTGATTCATGCATTTGTTTCGTCAAGACTGGACTATTGCAATGCATTGTTCTCGGGATTACCGAACTCTACCACAAAAAGTCTACAGCTGGTACACAATGCGGCAGCTAGACTGCTGACCAGAACGAGAAAGTTTGATCATATTACACCTATTCTCGCCTCTCTACACTGGCTACCAATAACTTTCAGATCAGACTTTAAGGTGCTATTGTTAACCTATAAAGCCTTGCATGGATTATCTCCATCGTACTTGAAGGACCTGATCATTCCTTATAGTCCTTCTCGGTCTCTTTGGTCTTCGGGAGCTGGCCTTCTTTCACTGCCGAGGGTTAAAAAGAAATCGGCTGGACAGAGAGCGTTTGCCTATCGAGCCCCTTTTTTATGGAATAGGCTGCCATCAGCGATCAGGGAAGCTGACTCTGTGGAGCTATTCAAAGGGAAGCTCAAAACGCACCTCTACAATCTTGCATTTGGAGTGTGAAAACAACTGATGCGAGAGTGAAGACTACTCTGTTTGCTTGTGCTTTTCTTATTACATTATACATTCCCGACATGTACTTTTCCGTTCTAATTCACTATTCTGTCTGTTCTAGCGTGTTGCGGGTACTGGACTGGATGCCTGGACTCTCCTCATGGATAACCGGCCAGAACCCCATCACCATTTTAATATGATGTGCATGTATTTACCTGTATGTCAATTGTGGCACCCATTGCACTCCTGACCATCCCTGGAAGAAGGGATCCCCTACACTGCGTTTCTTCTCAAGATTTCTTCCTTGCTGATTCAAGGGAGTTTTTTCTTGCCCGTGTGGGGGCATGGGTAAAGGGGGGTGTCACAAATATTTGGCCTGTTAAGCCCTTTGAGACTGTAATGGTGATTAAGGGCTATACAAATAAAATTGAATTGAATTGAATTGAATTGTCTGTCTGTCTGTCTGTCTTTCTTCATGTCTGCCTGTCTCTCTGTCTGTCTGTCTTCATGTCTCTCTGTCTGTCTATCTGCCAATCTGTCTGTCTATTTGTCTGCCTGTCTCTCTGTCTCTTTGTCGGACGATCTTGTATGTCTGTCTGTCTGTCTGCCTCTCTCTCCGTCTAGCTGTCTGTCTGTCTGTTTCTCCGTCTGTCTGGCTGTATGCCTGTCTCTCCGTCTATCTATCTGTCTGTTTCTCCAGCTGTCTGTCTGTCTGTTTGCCAATCTCTCTGTCTGTCTGTCTGCCGATCTCAACGTCTGTCTGTCTGCCTGTCTGCCTGTCTCTCTGTCTTGTCGGTCTGTCTAAGAAAATAACGGAATAAAGAGATAACAATTTCCGGCAAATCATTAAAAATTGGTAAAACTTCACAATATCATGAAGCAAAACATGATTCATAACAGACTATCCAACTGTAGTGACATCACAGAAACATCACATTTTACCCAGAGTTTTCATTAGCTCTTCAAATTGTATAACAATATTATCAGTCTTAATTATTATTTTAATGTTATAGTCATTACTAATGTTAGAATATTAATGTTATAGTCTTTACTAATGTTATGATAGTTTACATAATAGTAGTCTTTACTAATGTTTTTTTCATATTATAGTCTTTAGTTATGTTATTATTGTATAGTCTTTACTAGTGTTCTAATCTTAGTCTTAACTAATGTTATAATATTAGACTTTGCTGATGTTATGATGTTATGATGTTATGTTATAATGTTATTGTCTTTGCAAAGTTTATGAATGAAACCTTAAAGGAGACATATTATGGTGTTTCCCAACAAGTAAACATAGTATTTGAGTTCCAGAAAACATGTTTTTGAAGCTGTTTGCTGGAAATAGCTTTTAGGAAAAAAACGTTGACGGCGGCGGTAGCTTGGCGGCAGTTTGGCAGCTCATCTCCGGGACTACAATCCCTTTCTCCTCAATGTCTCCTCCTCCGGACTGGCAGCTCCGGCGGAGAAAGGGCTTGTACTCCCAGAGCTGAGCTGCCGGGCTGCCATCAGAGTTCCCCCCGCCCAGCTCGTCCGCTGGTCCACAAAATCTTAGCTATGCTCTGATTGGAGAAGTTTTCGAAGTTTGTATGCGTGTAGGAGCACCAGAGACCCAAAACAACACCCCAAATCCAAGTAAAGTCCCAGGTTGTTTTCATAATATGTCCCCTTTAACCTAGTGCAACAACGCTGTTTCAAATACTTTGTAAGTCTCTTCACACCAGGGGGACCCAAAATACAATATCTGTGTGTATATGGGACTCAACCCATAGATACTGATCTGTGTATGTTGTTGGGGGATCCAGCTCCAACCGGATGGAAACCCATTTTGGGTCACTTTACCAGAGGCTTGCTTTAGGTAAAGGTGTCTGCAGAGTAAATTACCCAGTAACCAGGTGACCAAGTAACCCAGGAAGCACCTCACCTGTCACAAAGGGGGTCCACAGCCCCGTAGGAGTCGCACTGGCAGGGCAGGCAGCCGCCGGTGCCGTTGGTGAAGTGTCCGTCCTCACAGTCATCACACTGCGGCCCGCTGTAGCCAGACACGCAGGAGCACCGGCCGGTCCGGACGTCACACTCCTCTGGGTCCAGGATGCCCTCGCCACCGGTGCTGCAGTTACACGCCACCTCTGATGCACACACACACACACAGACACAGGGATAACGGACTGTACGATGCCGTACGGGCAAAGCATGTCTGATCATATCTTGAAGAATTGATATGATTGGAACCAGAATATGTTGTGGATCCAATGATGATGATTGTGTGACCCTATTTATTTTGATGCTTTCTAGAAGTACACGCTGATACACACACTATTTAGAGGTGCCCTTACTGGGTCACATGGCAATGATGACACAGGGCTACAGCGCAGTGATGATGTCAGTGTTAATGCATGTAATTATTAACAGTATTGTTGGTTTTTTAATGGTGTAATGTTATATTAACATTACTGTTAATGTTGCAATGCTATTATTACAAATGCTCTGTATTGTTTAGGTTGTAATGTTATTATTAACAATGTTCTTGTATTGAGGTTATGTTATTATTAACAGTAATTATATATTGCTAATGTAGTCATGTTATACTAACCATATTGAAATATTGCTTATGTTGTCATGTCATTATTAACAGTTTTTTTTGTTTTGGTAAGGTCACAATATCCGTCCATGAAGTAGCTCACCTCATATCACAACATTAAGTGTATACCGTTATATTCCAACAGATGTATGGTGAATGTATGTTGTAGATGAGCGGTTGGCAGTCGGCGTGTAGGTGGATGGTGAGCGGAGGTGAGGGGGTGATGGACTGCACACCATCTATTATTCATTACACAGTCAGAGTGGGCGAGTTGTTGGGTGGAGCAGAGTGTGGTGTGCAGTCAGGAGGACTACCCCTTCTCTCCACCCCGCTCCCACCCCACGGAGGAGTGACGGGACAGCAGGAAAACCAAGATGGATTGACAGGGTGGAGTTGACAGGCAGGCTAATGGTGTCATGTGTTTCATTCACACAAATCTTCTCACAACCAATATTTCATTCATGAACACATCCTTTAACGTTCACCCAACTGTGTCTACTGCCTTGTGTTCTTCAGTGGAAATCAAAATGTGTGTATTGTAATAACGGTGTTAATTAGTACAGTAGGCGTCAGAGGGCTGTGTATGTGGCATGTCAGGTTAATCTCATAAAGCTCATTCTTTCTGAAACCAACCCAGCTCATTCCATATTGAGCACCGTGCTGATTACTTTTATGGTCAATAACATCAATAGCCTGTGATCCATGCAAGACAGACAGTGTAATCAGTTGTTTGACCAGAACCTTTGGACAAAACTTTGAACAACAGGATCCTCCCATAGATAATTGCGGCTAGAGCCTAGAGAGACTGTCTGGGACCCAAGACTATCTCCTAGAACCTAGTGAGACCTAGACAAGACAGTTTAATCTAGACGGTGTATTTTATTGACCGTATAGAGACAATGCTTCCCCTGTAACAGAGGGTTTTCAATCCCTTTTCAAATCTCCATTTGAAAGCAGTTGCAAGAGGGCGATACAACAGATGTTTTCTGTTTGACGTTGACAAGAGATGTAGGTAACCCTTTTTGAAACCACCTCCATAGGTGGTGTTGTACGCTACATTCAATCTAGTCTGAAAGAATCTCTGGCGGAAGCGTTGTGTGTGAAGTCATGTGTTTTGCCAGTACTCCAGTCATCAACCAATAGAAAGCAAGACACCATCGAATGCAAATGTTTGATTCCCATCCCTAACAACCAGATTATTAACCATGATTTGAAACATCCATTCCAAAACAATGTTAACTGATACACCAGTTACCACAACTCAGAACCATTCTCGACGATAATGCAGAGCAGGATGTGGTACAAATTTGAAACCCGCAGGTGCGTGTGCATATCAGGCAGGGGTCTCTTGTAAAGAGTCCAATTCCCCCTGCTGCTCACCCGGTCTTTACACGAGGACAGAGTTTTATGTCTCTCTCTTGCTTCCAATTCAAATTCAAAGGGATTTGTTTTCATTGAAACGTACATCTACACTCTCCCTCTCCCTCTCATATGGAAATGACCAGACGCCATTCTTAAATCACTCCGGTCGGCTGTCTGGCAGCCACCAGACCGGTCTGTGTGCTGAGCCGCAGAACCTGTCCTGAGTGGTTGACGTCAGGTGGCGTGCTGTCGTCTGGTATGTGATGACACGTCCCCGGCTCCCATACCTCAGGCTGGCCTCCATGTCAGCCCCATGGCTGACTCCAGAGCTCATGATGTGGGGAGGGGTATAAACACACCTGGGTTCACCTCCGGGACGAACCCTGTGACCAACCCCCCTGAGTTGTGGTATCACCTGGGAGGGGGGGGGACCTCCTATTGCCTCCAGGTGAGGAGGTGAATGTTATTGTAGGTGTGTAGCGGTGAGCAGAACAAAAGGACCCAGCCCGGATCTCTGCAGGGGGGATGGGGGGGACACATCTAAACAAACATGGCTTGCTAACTAGCTCCCTCTCACTCTTCTTCCACTCCTGAGGACGAGGAGTGAGATGGAGCTAGTCAGCAAGCCATGTTCAGACACACACACACACACACACACACACACACACACACACACACACACACACAGACACAGACACAGACACAGACACAGACACAGACACACACACACACACACACACACACACACACACACACACACACACACACACACACACACACACACACACACACTAACAGGATCTGAGGGTTGTGTGTTGGAGAGAGGGAGAGGGGGGGAAGTGAAAGAGACAGAGAGGGAGAGGGGTTTTGCCTGCATGGCCATTTTGTTTAGATGCGTTCCTCTTATTGTTAAAATGATGCTATTAAACACTCCGGTCGGTACTCAGCAGGTGCTCGTGACTCTCCCTTCCTTATAAAAAGCGCTGCCTGTCGCAACACAAAAGGATTAGCATATTCCATTCTGAGGTTGGATATAGAGCAGCACGCAGCTCTCTCCCGGCGCCCCTTCTCCCACATCCACTATGGCTACTAAGCTGTAACGACAATATCTCGACTGTGTGCCAATATATGCTCGGAGACGCGTGTGGTGTAAAGACCCACAGAGCGGCGGGGACTGTGGGCTGCATGACGCGGAGCTGTCAGGGCAGGGAGATTTGGGGCCATTGTTGCGATCTGCTCATTGGGACACTCTCTGCGTCAAAACCCGCGGCCCGTCTCTTCCACACGTCGTCTCTCAGATGTGTTGTTGTGAGGATTGGTTGTGTTGTGTAAACGTCCACCACGGCCCCATGTAGGCCTATACGTATGTATGAACTGAATGGCTCGTCATTTGACAGTAATACACTCACCCTGGCCCTGGTCCTTTGAAGGAACAGACGTGTCGATGTGATCCGTTGACCACGCATCGTTCGCAGTGCGCTGGGGGATCATAGAGACCATCTGCAGCATCTTCTCCGGAGAAAACACGGATGTCTGAGCGTCGGTGGATCTCCTGGCGGCTCCTGGTCTCCGTCTCCAGTCCGACTCCGAGCTGGAGACATGTTGTGAGAAAGGCTCGGTCCCCGGCCGCCTGGACGGGGTTGTGCTGCCGCCGATGTCCTGTGCGCTTAAAGGGGGGCCCGGCGCACGGATGAGTCTTTTTAGAGCCCGCAGGACACCCCAGTCCTCCGGTAGCTGGTGGAGAGAGGTGCCGGGGAGCACCTCGGTCACTGAGGCCGAGCGGAGCCTCCTGGAAAGCGGCGACGCAGAGTCGTAGGAGGCGCTGCGGGGCGCCGCGTCGGTAAAGCCGATAGATCCATACAGAATAAACAGTAACACCCCGGATATGAACATCATTATGGTGGTTCAGCTCTCCATGTAAGCCCTGATATCGGCCAGTCTCAGACTGCCCTTCGTGGACCTGCTGCGGGTGTTCTTCACCATGGATGTCCTGGTGGCTGATGGATGCCCTATGAACCAGACGCGACTCAACAACCTACCTTAGTGGGCCATCTGACCTCCGCCAATTGGAGTCCGTATGCTGGTCTGTGGGCGTTCCCTAACCGTAACCCTGCCCTCTCATTGGAGAAATCTACTGTCTATATTACGATTGATCATTGCAAGTATTTTCCATCTTCCAGAAAATTATAAATAAATTGTTTTTATTTTTGACAACAACGTATATTAAACTTTCGTTTCTAAAAACCCTTACCACATGATGCGTGTATAGGCTGTATACAAACAATGGAGTTCACCTGACGCATAGGCAGATTTAATGTTGTAATTGTATAATATATGTAGGCCTACGTCATAGTGGAATTATAGATACTTTAATAACATTTTCCTGACTGTATTAGTGTAGTACTCAATTGGTAGGCGTCACTGTTTATTCCTATTCTTTTTTATTATAACCTGTTATTACCTTTTATATTGGTACTTTAATGTATGTGTAATGCCGTTGCGAATGTATTTAACTTCATGGATGAAAGTATCCATCTCATGTTATTTTCAAAATGTAATATATAATATACATAATCGAATTTGATATAATTTAATCTAATCCAATACAATCTGATAGAAATGTAAAAATATATAATATTCAATCAATTTTACACTGAAAATCTGAATAAATGATTCTGCTACTTTTCTGACTTAACGATAGTTGAATGTGTGTTTTTATGATTTATTTTTTTATTTGTTCATGATCTATTAAATTATTCGTTTCAGTTTACTTGCGAACCCTGATAATGCTTCTTCCTTGTCATTTGGAATTGTTTATCTAAATGACACTTTTTCATTTTCTCTTAAAGCACTTTGAAACATTATCCACTTTGAATAACATAATTGTTGTTCCAGTATTATTATTATATTACATTGCCCTCCCACCCTCGGCCAGCGGGGGGCGGTAAAGGCGCAGACAGGCCCTGTTCAGGAAGCGCTCCGGGGGCTCATCCACGGTACAATGGCGCCTCTGGACCTGGATAAATATGCGGAGATCGCAAAGCAGTGTAAATACCTCCCAGAGAACGACCTCAAGGTACGTATTGTGGACGGGGATGTGTGTGTTGGTTTTACCAACACATGCAGACAGCCCATTCCCTGTTGTGTAATAATAACGCGATTAGATGCAGTAGAGCTGCTGTATCCCATATCTGCT
Organism: Gadus chalcogrammus; assembly: GCF_026213295.1. Taxonomy (NCBI): domain Eukaryota; kingdom Metazoa; phylum Chordata; class Actinopteri; order Gadiformes; family Gadidae; genus Gadus; species Gadus chalcogrammus. Next base: position 24,283,995 of record NC_079417.1, on the reverse strand, counting down.
GTATCCCATATCTGTACGAATAACCAGCCCACTAACTGCGTATACATGGGAATGATGGGATGTATTGGTTATCTGTAAATATCACATCAACCTTTGATTTGTATTGGTAGCATTTGCTCTATATTAACGTTAGGCCTGCTATTGTTCAGGTTCAAAACCATCACAACTTTGGTTGTATTGTGCATAGAAATTCATTATACATTTATTACGGGTTGATCATTTCAATCAATGTACAATGTCGTGATAAGAAAGACGTCCCTGGGCATTAGTTTAGTAGACTTAAGTGTGCCCTGATATGAAGTTTATATGTGCAAGGTCTACCACCGGCAATGTTGTAAATGTGATCCATTTCCTTCAAACCACATAATGTACTAGTGTCAACAACTGGTCTTGTTCTTCTGCATGAATCAAATACTGCAGCAGTAGAACTTCCGTGCTGCAGGCCTACGTAGGCGTACCACAACAGTACTGACACTGTCCTCAATGTTTTGCTTTGTTTCCAAATCACAGAGATTATGCGACTATGTGTGTGACCTACTGCTGGAAGAATCCAACGTCCAGCCCGTATCCACCCCCGTCACAGTATGTGGGGACATCCACGGACAGGTCAGACCACACACTACCGTACTCCCCAGGACCAGGATGGTTATGCTTTTCACAAGATTTGCACCATTACTCTTTGATCAATAAATATTAGTGAATACATCTTTCCTACAGTTCTTGGATATGATCTCATCTTCTACTAAGATTTGAGAAATTATCTTGATGATCATCATAATGATCATTAAAATATGATCATCAATTATCCTCTAGATATCTCAAATCTAAACTATCACCATAACTATCGCAATGTAAGCATTGAAATATCATTATTTATTTGTTCATATAACCATATCTATACCTTGTTAATTAACTTGAAAGAAACAGAATTGTAGTTTCTAATTACTTAAATTATATTGTATACTATGTCATTTCTCTACTGATTCCTCTCTTTGCGTTTTAGTTCTATGACCTCTGTGAGCTCTTCAGGACAGGCGGTCAGGTCCCAGACACAAACTACATCTTCATGGTATGTGTTTGTTGCTACTGTAGACTCATTTCCAGCTTCCTGAAGGTTACCCTAGACCAGCAGTTAACAATACTTCTTGGCTCGTGACCTGATCTTTATGTCTGAAAATCCTGCAATCCCAACTTCTTTTTATTTTTGAATCTGCTACCAACATCGTTTTAACACTATCAACATCTACCATAATATCAATGTCCAAGTTAAGTTATATATGAATCTCAACACACTTAGTGATAATTAGCAGTTCACTAAGGGTTTTGTAGCAATTCACTAAGTTATAAGTTGTAGTTAACTAGCTAAATAGTGAATAGTAGTTCACTAATTGATGAGTAGTAGTCAGTCACTAAGTGGTTAGTTGTATATCACTGATAGATCACTTCCTCTTGTCTTCAGGACGGCTGTTTTGTGTGTTAACTAGCCGTCTGCTACCTCCTCTGTCTTCAGGATGGCTGTTCTGTATGTTAACTAACCGTCTGCTACCTCCTCTGTCTTCAGGATGGCTGTTCTGTATGTTAACTAACCGTCTGTTACCGCCTCTGTCTTCAGGATGGCTGTTCTGTGTGTTAACTAACCGTCTGTTACCGCCTCTGTCTTCAGGATGGCTGTTCTGTGTGTTAACTAACCGTCTGTTACCGCCTCTGTCTTCAGGATGGCTGTTCTGTGTGTTAACTAACCGTCTGTTACCGCCTCTGTCTTCAGGATGGCTGTTCTGTGTGTTAACTAACCGTCTGTTACCGCCTCTGTCTTCAGGATGGCTGTTCTGTGTGTTAACTAACCGTCTGTTACCGCCTCTGTCTTCAGGATGGCTGTTCTGTGTGTTAACTAACCGTCTGTTACCGCCTCTGTCTTCAGGATGGCTGTTCTGTGTGTTAACCAGCCTTGCGCTACATCCTCTGTCTTCAGGATGGCTGTTCTGTGTGTTAACCAGCCTTGCGCTACATCCTCTGTCTTCAGGGGGACTTTGTGGACCGGGGGTATTACAGTCTGGAGACGTTCACATACCTGCTGGTCCTGAAAGCCAAGTGGCCGGACCGCATCACCCTACTCCGGGGGAACCACGAGAGCCGGCAGATCACACAGGTGTACGGCTTCTATGGTAAAATCCTGGTCCCGTCATCAAATTCCTATTCCTGACACCATTAGCCCAGATGCTAACCTGGTGGCCTCTCTCGTGGCTTGCAGATGAATGCCAAACCAAATATGGAAATGCCAACGCCTGGAGATACTGTACCAAAGTATTCGACATGTTGACAGTTGCTGCAGTAAGTAAAAAAATCCTTCGAGTTTTAAAGTAATTCCACTTTTCCTCTAACATGGTTTGACACAAAATATATTCTCTTCGCAAACGATGATGCATCACCAAAACTAGTACACATGAGCATTATTAACAGCATCATTACAATTAGAATCAGAAACACTTCATTGCCAGCTCTCACTTATAAGTAATGAGCTGGGATGTTTTAGTACAGACCCACAACCCAATTACAAGGATGATGATGCAAATAAAGAAGTGATATATCAAATATAAAATCCAAAGAACCAAATATGAACTGGTCTGAATCTGTCATTCTGTCTGTGCGTCTGTCAGCTGATGGATGAGCAAGTGTTGTGTGTACACGGTGGTCTATCGCCTGACATCAAAACGTTGGACCAGATCCGAACCATCGAAAGGAACCAGGAGATCCCCCACAAGGGGGCGTTCTGTGACCTGGTGTGGTCCGACCCGGAGGACGTGGACACCTGGGCCATCAGTCCAAGAGGCGCCGGCTGGCTGTTTGGGGCGAAGGTCACCAACGAGGTGTGGAGGCCAACGTATTCTCCTATGTCGTACAAATGAACATGTGGGTTCAGTTTTGGTGAAGATTCTCAAAAACCTTTTTTAGAAATAAAACATAAAATCGTGAAATAAATATTGTTTAATTACAATAATTACTAGGACTGTGAGCGACCACACAAGGTATTCACAGCCCAAGCACCGCCTATCCCACCCATTTCAAGTGATTCACACTTTGACATCAATCCTAGACACAACCATGCCTCTATCTTTGTTTTTTTTACCCCCATAACAAACACACACACACAAAGACACAGACACACATGCATACACAAAGACACACACATACACACAGTGGTTTACAGTTCTTCTCAGTCGCTTTGGTACATTTCTCAGATCAGAATTGAAATTCTCAAAACTACCTGCTCAATCTTCACATTATTGTGTCACTTGTGCACAAAAGCGACTGAGAAAAACTAATCCATTTTTGAGCAACATGACATAAGCAATTGATAATGCAGGAAAGAGCAGAGAATTGTACATCATCATTTGCAAACCATTTGCTACTTGTTCAAATAAATGAGAAACTGCTTTTTTGATGTGTACAAGTGACACAATGATGCGAATATTGAGCAGTTCGTTTTGGGAATTTCAATTCTGAGAAATGTACCAAAGCAACTTAGAAAAACTGTAATACCTATTAAGCAGATGAGAGGCGAAATGTAGGTAATTATGTAATTAATTATTATATTATTATTATTATGTGCCTACTCCATAGTTCTTAAGAAACAGGGTTGTGTCACACTCTAACAGGTCTGACTCTGTGTGTCCCTCCAGTCCATTCTAACAGGTCTGACTCTTTATGTTTCCCTCCAGTCGATTCCAACAGGTCTAACTCTGTGTGTTTCCCTCCAGTCCATTCTAATAGGTCTGACTCTGTATGTTTCCCTCCAGTCCATTCTAACAGGTCTGACTCTGTTCTTTCCCCCAGTTTGTCCACATCAACAACCTGAAGCTGATCTGCAGGGCCCACCAGCTGGTCCACGAGGGCTACAAGTTCATGTTTGATGAGAAGCTGGTGACGGTGTGGTCCGCCCCCAACTACTGCTACCGCTGTGGGAACATCGCCTCCATCATGGTGTTCAAGGACGCCAGCACCCGGGAGCCCAAGCTGTTCCGCGCCGTCCCTGACTCGGAGCGGGTCATCCCCCCTCGCACCACCACGCCCTACTTCCTCTGAAGACCCTTAATGACCCAGACCTCTGAAGACACCTTACTCACCCAGACCTATAAAGACTACCCTCTGACCCAGACCTATAAAGACCCCTCACTGACCCAGACCTATAGAGACCCCTCACTGACCCAGACCTATAGAGACCCCTCACTGACCCAGACCTATAGAGACCCCTCACTGACCCAGACCTATAAAGACTACCCTCTGACCCAGACCTATAAAGACCCCTCACTGACCCAGACCTATAGAGACCCCTCACTGACCCAGACCTATAAAGTCTACTCGCTGACCCAGACCTATAAAGACTACTCGGTGACCCAGACCTCTAAAGACCCCTCACTGACCCAGACCATAAAGACCCCTCACTGACCCAGACCTTTGAAGACCCCTCACTGACCCAGGCCTATAAAGACCCCTCAGTGACCCAGACCTATAAAGACTACTCGCTGAACCAGACCTCTAGAGACCCTTCACTGACCAAGGCCTATAAAGACCCCTCAGTGACCCAGACCCTATAGACCCCAAAACCCAGACCAACGGTACTGCCCTCTGTATGTAGTATCCTAGACCACCGCATCTAAGATGCATAGCTCTACATTTGTCTTGTATTACATACTGTAGTGTAGTATATTACATACTACAGTATATTACTGTAGTATATTCCAGTATATTACTGCAGTGTATTCAATACTGCATTTTATTAAATACTCTAGTATATCAAATACTGTAGCATATTACATACATAGTAAAGGTTTATAATATACTACAGTATATATCTGATACTAAGTATATTAGATAGTAATTCTACATTATATGACCCACTGTAGTATATTACATACTGCTGCATATAACAAATACTACAGGATATGACACACTAGTATATTGCGTACTGTAGTATATTACATATTAATGCTACAGTATATTTCGTAAGTTGGATCTCTGTATTTTGTGCCAACTATGAACATCAAACTAGCACTGCAAGTATTTTTTCGTAATTGTCTCCCAATCTCAATATGTTTGAGTCGTCAATGTAATTGATAGGCTCATTAAAGTGTGTCGCCAATTGCCAAGGCTATGTAAATGTTACAGAGAAACTTCATTCAAAAGGAAATAAGACGACCGTTAGTATAAAATGAAACATTATGAAGAGTGGTTGATATGTTTATTAGGTAATATAAATATAATGTTTTATTTTATTTTTGTTATGGCAATGTATTGTTTGTAAAATAATGCTGACTGCACTGCACAAAGCCAATGAGCTTTTATTCTGATGGGCGTATTGTTTTAGCTGAATGTACACGTCTGGTATTGTGTTCTTATAAATAAACATGTCAACCAAATGTTTTCTTGCTCATGAATCTTTTCTTCCCTTGTTTCAGCTTGTTTGATTTGGAAAATTCTAATAACCACATAAAAATGTAGTGAGATAGCTACCCTTCAAATACGGAACGTAGTCAAAGAGAAAGAGAGTTACAGAAAGACAGAACTGAAGGTAGTGATAGAGAAAGAAACTGACAGAAAGAAAGAACTGAAGGTATTGATAGAGAAAGAGAAACTGACAGAAAGACAGAACTGAACGTAGTGATATGAATACATTATTCCGGACTCAAAGTTCCATTTACAAGACGAATACAAATGACATGACAATACAAATACGAGGTCACACAGATTAAAATACATATAAGCACCGATTCCAATGCATCGACATAAATTTGTACACACAATTCCTCAACACAGCATGAAAGGTGGGGACATTACTAGTCACAAACAAAGAGCTAGCACTTGTCCATCTTGGAAGCTTAAGGATGATCCTAAACGCATCATTATACGCTACCTGTAGCTTCTTCAGTTTTGGTGTTTTATATTTACACCAGAGCTGAGCTGTGTAAAATGGAGTACAGTAGGCTCTGAAAACCATTACTTTAACATCTTCCGTGCACATATGGAATTTGCGTGCCAACATATTGGCCTGTGCGTAAAGCTTACAGCACTGGCGTTGGACATCATCATCATCACGCAGATCATCAGTGATGATGTGACCTAAATACCTTACCTTCTTAACCACCTCTAGAGTACGATCAGACTGTAAGAATGAGGGAAACTTTTGATTCTGATCCTCCTTATATTTTAGTTTTAGCAATCATAACAACGCTCTTCTTAGGATTGAACTTAATGTCATATTGAACTCCATAGCTAGAGCACACTTTAAGCAGTTGCTGTAGCCCAGCACTATATGGAGACATGATGACGAAATCATCAGCGTATATGAGGTGGTTGATAAGACTCTCTCCCACCATACATCCAGTCTTACACTCTTTAAGCTTCTTAGAAAGATCATCCATGTAGACATTGAAGAAGACAGGTGACAAAATGCCACCCTGTCCCACCCCATTAGTGACTTGAAAGGGTGCAGATAAACTACTGCCCCAACTAATTTGCATGGTTTGTTGTGTGTACCAGAACTGCAAAATCCTTATCAGGTAAGGTGGAACCCCTCGCTCTTGGAGTTTGACAAACAATTTACCATGGTTAATCCTATCAAATGCTTTTGATGCATCTAAGAAGCACATAAACATGGTAGAGTTCTGTCGTCTGTACTTACTTACGACTTCTTTAAGTGCATATACAATGATCTGTTCCAAGTTTCCTTTTAAAACCAAACTGGTTGTCAGTGGTTTCCACATACTCACTAAGTCTACCTAAAATAATTATTTCTAAAACTTTAGACAGTATGCTGCCAGAGCAATTGGCCTGTAGTTTTCTATGCTGGAGATTTTCCCAGTTTTGACTTTGATCACTGGCACAAACAATACAGACAACATAGAGTCATGGAAGTATGCCATGCATTAACAAATCAGTAAAACACATAGCAAGCAAGACAGGTATTCTACCACAAGCATGTTTTAGATGTTCTGCTGTTATCTGGTCAAGACCACATGCTTTGTTCATATTCAGTTTCTCAATGTCATAGCACACCTCATCAGGTCTAATAATCACAATCATTAATAAGAACTTTTCCAGCATTCAATTCCTCACTCTTAACACAATTAAAAATGTCACTATAATGTTTCTCCAAAGTTCTGCACTATTTTCAGATCCAGTGATCCCAGCAATACTAGACGGCAAGGGCACCTTACTGTTATTAATAACCTTAAAGGTTGGGTATGGAATTCGCTTTTTTGGCCATTTTTGCAAAATTACTTGAAATCCTTATCATAACCCGCTTACAGCCACTGAGTTAGAAGTACTGACATGAAAATTAAACAAGTCAATCATCTGTGGAACGGGCAGGGCTCGAAAAACTCCAGCCAATCATTTGCATTGCCACCGCGTTGCATTGGACAGTAAGTACGTCAATCAAACGGTCGTACTGCACTCCCCCTCCCCCTCCCCCTCCCCCGCGCCCCGCGCGCGACCCCTTCGTGCAGTACTCGTGACCCAGAGCAAGCTCCTGTTTGTTGTTATCCTGCGGTAGCTACTGGAACTAGTTAATCCACATTTGGACCGAGCAGTAGAAGACAATTTCCATGGCAGACAAGACGCCACCATCCCCACCACCACCACCACCACCAGCAAAGAGAAGGAAACTCTTTTTCAGAGAGTAATTGATAATAAAAACGCTGAAAGAGAAAAACTGAAATCAAGAATAATCCTATAGCCCTCCGTTTTTTTCAAATGGTAGGCCTAGTTTTAGGCTATAATGCTGGAGATGCTGAGCACATCTCAGTCGTTTCAGATGACCCATCCAAGATTTGTATCGGCCTCCTATCATACAATGAGCAATATGGTCTGAGTAGGCCTACTATGCCGAGAGGCATTTACAACATAAAGTATAAAATAGTCCTAACGGACTTGCATCCACTGGAGAATGTTCGATCGTAGCCGGCGGCTTCATTACAAGCACTGATCCATCTTGATCTGTGAAGTTGATGAATTGTCACTTTTAGGTTTTCTACCCAGTTACCAAAAAAAGAAACATTTGGAATAGTATGCGCTGTGGCAAGCACACGGTTTGCATGTGTTACTTCGAAGGCAAAAAAAATCTAAAATACAAGAAAACACAAAAACCTACATTCAACCAGTGTGGGGTATGGCCCATGACTCTCTGAGGTGGTACCCCCAGGTACCCCCTCCATGCCAGGGCGCCCTGAATTTATGTTTATTAACAGCTCCTCCACCGGGGTCAAGACAATTTGAGGGCCAGATCCAGTCTGCCGACTGTCGGCCTTTTCACGATTGGCTTAAAAAAATTGCTTATTTAAATTTATACCAATACGATGGGAAAAGCTTACCAGTTTGTATGTTTTTTATACTTCATTTTTATACTTGATCCTCTGACCGCTTGGAAGCAATCGGAGTACATATTGTTTTAGAAGAAAGGGGTTATGTGGTAGGATCTTTAAGAATGCTTAACTGGGATATTTATACATTCATGGCTCAAATATTAAGGATCATGCTTTTGACGTGTAACTAAAAGCACGTTCAGGGCTTTAACTGGGCTTTAAGCCCAGTTCAGACCAAAGATTCACCTTGCAACGGCTTGCAACGGCTTGCAACGAGACGGTTTTAGAACGTCGCAGGGACGGTGTGAACGGGTCGTTGCAAGCCGTTGCAAGGCGTCGCAAGGCGTTGCAAGGAGTCGCCAGAGATTGAACATGTCAAATCGCAAGGTCCAGTTTTAGAACGCGGCGATATTCCTCTTCAGCCAATCACAGCACAGAACTGTTAAAATGTAAGCCTATTTTTTATGTTCTCAGGTTACATGACTGTAAATATTATTTACTCTTGGCGACACAAGAGGGCGCAAGAGCACACAATAATTAATGTGATGAATGTTCATGTATTGTATTGTGACCTAATGGACTTCCCGTACATGGACATTTTTATGCGTACGTTTTCTATATTCAAAAGTCAGTCCGCGCTCAACCCAACCGGCAGATGGCCACATTTCATTGTTCTGAAATAAATGTCCTATAATGAGAGAAGTCGTAAGCCTCCTTCCTACGCATCGTCAGCAGCACCACTCTGCTGATAAAACTCAACAGGTTATGGGCCCAGGAGACGTTTGGAGGAGAAGATAGTCGACGAAAGCCAAGAAAGTTGCAACGGATCGCGTGCTGAAGAAGGCTGCTAACCCGAGGAGAGGGGCAAGCTAGCATGGCAGAGCAACGAAGGGCAAGTAGCAGCAGGCTACATCGACTGGTATTCGACGGCGACGAAGCAAAGTATGACGTTTGGGAAACTAAATTGTTGGGACACTTTCGTTTATTAGGACTGAAAAACACTGTGTTGAATGAGCCAGTAGAAGAAGCTGAAAAAGCAGCAGATCCTGAGAAAAACGCGGACGCGTATGCAGAGTTGATCCTACTGCTAGATGACAAAAGTCTGTCTCTGGTAATGAGAGATGCGCAAGATGATGGCAGAAAAGCATTAAATATTCTGAGAGACTATTATGCGGGGAAGGGAAAGCCTCGTATAATTAGTTTGTACACCACGCTGACCTCACTTCAAAAGTCCAGCTGAGAAACGCGGGAGAAACGCTGGGGGACAGTTTGCTGGTGGCTATGGCGCTGAAGGGATTGCCAGAGAGCTTCAAGCCATTCGCAATCCATGTGGCGCACACCTACGATAAAGTTTCGAGGAAACCGAGAACATCAGAGCAACCGGGTCGAACGATGACAGCGTGATGAAGACCAAGGGGAGAACCGGACGGCGACCTCCCAGTAGCAGCGCACATGGACCGGGCAAAGACGACAGCGAGATGGCGTGCTTCAAGTGCGGGACCAAGGGGCACCGAGCGAGAGCGTGTCGACAGAAGACGTGGTGTAGTGTTTGCAAAAGTGACACACACAGGGACGCGACATGCAGACGAAAAGACAAAGACAGAGACCGAAGGGACGGCGTGAGCAAAGTGTCGGAGAATGCTGAGGTAAAGGAGGACTTCGCGTTCAAGATGGCGGACGGACGGGCCAGTGACCAGCGGCAGCCGGCGCGCACCATCCAGGAGAGGGGCCTGATGGTGGACACCGGGGCCACATCCCACATCATCAACGACATCGCCTTGTTCACAAGTTTCGACAGCACCTTCAGGCCGGAGACTCACAGCGTCGAGTTGGCTGACGCCTCGTGCCCACTGCACCGTCAGTCAACGGACGTGGGAAGGCGTGGCTGACGGATGGGGGAGTAGTCTTTGCAGAGGCATCCGTCAGCCAATCAAATTGCTTCGCCGGGTTCTTCCCGCTTCTTCCTGCTTGTTGCGAGGCAAGATGACCCGCTTTCCCGCTTTCCAGTATCGTCAGAGCCCGAGTCGCGTCACAGTGCTTAAATTTGCATACGCGATCTGATTGGATGACGGAACCGTCGCTGCCGAAAAAGTTGAACATTTTTCAACTTTCTGACGGTGGCGAACGCTCCAACTGAACGGACGGATCCACAATGCATTGCGCGTCCGTCCCCATTCAAAGTCAATGGGCAACGGACAACTGACGGAGGTAGTGGGCACGGGGCGTGATGGGACCAGATGCAGCGGCGTCGCTCAGCGGAGAGGCACGTATTGAGTTCTTCAGGAAGTAGTCGAATCCAAAGGAATAGCTTTAAAGAGACTTTATTTGTATAAAGTATTTTCGGTATGGTAAACTGATGCTCTGAAGTAAAGAGAGATTGAAGATGTGCCTTAGCACGTGCGAGAGTATTCTCCTAGCTGATCCAAGACATAAACCCACGTATGTCCTATCGCTGCCGAGAGAGTTCTAACCTGCCTCCACGATGTGGAGGCTTTCTTATGGACTCAGGGAGGACCGGAAGACTTGGAGAGGAACCGGTGGGACGTAATCCTCGGTTTTCCTCGCTTGGTCTGTGGTGCTGCCCTCTGTGGATAAAGTATCTATTGCAGCCTTCAGTAAGGACTTGCTCCCCTTGTGGCTATGTATGGTACTTACGGCTAATATGTTTGGTCCTGCATCATTGGGTCTATGTGTGGGTAGCTTAGATTCTTAAAATACGTAACAATCCCTCCTTGGTCATCTTAGATGACCATACAATAATATTTTAAATCATAAACACCATTTACCACACCGAAAACATATTCAAAATAGGAAAAAATCAACACCATCAACCGGAATGGAAACAACTCTTGAAGAGAGAAAAACCACTACGCGCTCATAATACTGAACGGCATTCACCTTGTGGGTCTATACAGGCGTCTTGAGACCACGCTGTTGTTAAATGCAGTAAACAGTAAATGTTTTATGAGTCATATGCGCCGTAACTTATCAGAGTAAAAAGAAATATCAGACTATGAGACGCTGACAGTTACCTTCATTATACTACCCGATTGTCCTACACTAACTATGTATATTGGATGACCTAATCTTCATTTATTCTACGTATTGTTCGCATTTGATGTTGTCCACACTTGAGCGAGAGAGACAAAGGGTGGGGAGGGGGGGGGATCCGACGACTGGACCTGTGGACAGGGGGATGGGGGGGGGGGGGGGGGGTGTCTGACTACTGGACCTGTGAAGACTGGGACAAAGGGAGTGGGGGGGGTTTCACGAGCGAGAGAGAGGAAGAGGGAGAGAGAATGTAACACTGTAGTTGGGCTCCCCGCTGCTCTTGGTCTCTGCAAGACCCAAGATGGCGGACGTCTGGACAAAGGAAACCCATGTCACGAAGACGCGCCGTCTCTTTAACACCACGTGGTTACACTCTACGGCTGCGTTCTATACTAATCAAAATTGCACATTAGACTTAACTGTACCGGGAGGAATCAATCCAAGTTGAACTCCTTGGCCAAGCCTCCGTTTTAATATGCAACTAAGCTAGATTAACGTTTAAAAACCTGACCTTTCCTCCCCCCACCGTAAAGAGTTTGGAAGTTTATGGTCGGTAATAAATATACCTTATGGTGGCCCGGCTGAACTTCGGAGCTTATCACCACTTACCCTATGTTGGCCCGGCTGAACTCGAAGCTTATCAACATTTACCTTATGATGGTCTCGGCTTAACTTCGAGACATTCACCAATTACCTTATGATGGTCTCGGCTTAACTTCGAGACATTCATCATATAACACAAAAACCACCTACCACGTGGTACAGACAGACACAGAGACAGAGACAGAAAGAGACAGACAGACAGACATAACACACCGGGGGTCCCTTTGTGCAGGCTATCATTGCCCTATCAAACAGCCAGGAGCGCCCAGGTAAACAAAGGGATGGGGAGAGGGGGGGAGGGGTACTCGTGTGTAGGGGGTCAGGGGGTACCTAACTATACCATTACATATTTATTATTATAATTATCTAGTTTTTTGTTGGTCAACATCAAATCGATCTAAACTAGGTAGAATAAGAGTCATCTGAATTATGCACATCTGGGCATTAAATATAGGGTGATATTCTAAAACAAAACAAAAACTGAACCTAAAAGGAAAATTCAGAAGTTATTGGGTGAAGCAAATGTTATTTTGCTTCACCCAATGTTATTTTAAGTTAATTATAATGAACCATTTTCTAATTATCTTAGTTTTATATGCGATATGTTTTCAATATCCCCTCGTGTATGTAACAGTCGAGTAACCTCCATTATTTTGGTGGCTCTGACACACACAAGAGGACAGGAGTTCTTACACATTCAGAAGTGTTGCTGAGGACAGCTGCCTCACAACAAACCAAAAGCCTTTGTTAACCATATGGTCATCTAAGTCATCATTCCTTAAGATGTCATAAATATGGGGTTGGCCGTTCCTTATCACTTGCGTCTCTGCGCTTCATTGGGGATCAAGGATAACGGGCCCAAACCAACACTGGACAACATAGGAACAGAGTGAGAACTGATTTCCACTTACCTCAAAGGATTTTGAACGACCCTGCAGAATAACAGGGTGACAAGACCACATGGGAAAATACAAACATACAAAACTTAAATTTAACATTATCAAAATATCTTAATATTAAAAATTTCCATTTCAATATTAGGCATCATACTTCTGTTGTTACCGTAACGTTGTCAGTTGGGGACAGTCGGGGTTACGTACGGCTGTGCGTTTTGGTTGACCATTAAACTGGTTGTGATATATTGTAATAATCGAGTATCCACTGTCTTGGCGTGTAAAGAAAAAAACATAACACGTATATTGTTTAATCAAAATTATGATGAATTATGGATTACTTTTTATTACTTATGTAATTTAATTGTAAATATTGCCAATTATTAACCATAGATTACGTGAAGACTTTTATTATTTTCATAGTTTGCAATGAAATATATATTGTATTCTTTCTTATTTTGGTATTTTGGACCTCGTCAGGTCTGTTGAACTATGCATTTCTACCGCTTATCCTCAGGATCCTCTATTGGGGGGGACTCCTCTATTGGAGGTTATCCCAGAACTCTTCTAATAAGAATCCCCAGGCCTGGATAACCCCGGACTTCTGTGGACGAGCGGTATGCACGCTATGGACAACTTTAAAGGCTAACCGTTCATGATGTGGAGTCTAGCTATTTTAAGATCACTGTGTAACTGCCGTACAGGGATCTGGTTGATGCAAGACCCCTGGGTCGGTGCCCTTTTGTAGGACTTCTTTCGGTTCTGGAATCCGGCTTTCCTAATTGTTGAATACAAGATAATGCATGCATATTGTGGTACGATATTATATCTATTGCAATCGCTCCAATGGAGGTAATAGTTGACCTTTGAACATTTCACGCAGTGTTTGTTCGTATGTAGTAGCTGATTATAGCAGAATTTAACCCATGTAGATTTAATATTCGCAAAAAACGTATTGTAATTGTGTCTACCGCAGTTGAGCTAACTCCCTCCTTGGGCACCGTTTAAAACCATGTGCACCATTTATTAATTTGACATATTATTCTAGCAGTTGAACCCTGTGTCTATTTGAACCAGCCTGGTTCTCTACCTGTCTTGCTACACAAAACGCATGTTGAATAGACAGAAGGGCTCAGCAACCTGAAAAAAATAATTACTGTCAGTGTTTGGCATTCGTTCTTATACTGTCATTGCCTGGAGAGAGAAAGAATTAAGATCAATGCAGAGAAGTAAAAAGATGAGTGTTTGGCAACTATAATGCTTGTGTTGCCACCTCCTAAAGAGAAAAGAGAATTAATATTTTATGCACAGAAGTAAAATGATGATTGTGGGCAACTTATCGTTGTGTTGCCACTCCCTGATTAGAAAAGAGAATATTTGTAGTTATGTTAACGATTAAAAATGACGAATGTCGGGCATCCATTACTGCTCGGGTTGCCAAGGCCTGACGAGAAAAGAGAACAAATTTAGTACAAATGCAAGAGATCGGCTACTTGGAAAGCTGGGGGTCGTCTAGTTGGGACTTATAATAGTTATATATTTTTGGTACATTTGGAGATGTTGAGATGTAATTGGGAATAAACTCGTGTTAACGAGTAGGGGGCACTACCAAGAACTACAAATATGGCTGTGGTGCATACTACATACGTATCAGCCGACTACAGAAACTTCTCTGAGTTCTATCTGTCCGGCTGAAAACTGTGGTACCTTATGGCATAAGGCTACCACTTAACTGCAATTTGTGTTCTTAATACACTCTGTTCCTGCGCTTTGTGTACATTTATATGTACACAGATAGCCCTATGAGATCCTTGGATGATAAGGGGAACTACAAATAGAAGTTATCATTGTTAAAAATAGCGACAGAGAGGGAGAGACAGAGAGGGGTGATGTGGGAAGGGTGGGGGTTCATTCTATTCTCTGGGGAAGAGGGGGGTCTTTATGAGGGGGGGTGGGAGATAGGGACTAAAGGATGGGGAAGGAATTTAAGGGGTGAGGGAGGGCCTATCTTTAGACAGGCAGGCAGACAGAGAGAAAGAGTGAGGAATTGGGAGTTACAAGATTGTACAACGTTAATTACTTTTCAATATTCCATATTGAAACTGTGGAACAACCTTCCTGGTTGCCCAAAAGCAATATGTCTGTACAAACAAAGTGGATTTACAGATTTATCACATGTATACATAAATATTGTTCTCCCATAGATGTTGAATTCTATTAGTTACAAAATTATAGCCAAAATATTATGCGTCAGAAACTATTGCTTTACCGATGGTTTTCAACTTATTGCTATGGATTTATTGATTCGTAGAGGATGAGGATGAGGGCACTTAATGAGCGTGCGGAAACTGTAGTTATGAACTAGATATTGATATTTAAATCAAAATCAAACTAAATACCTCAAATATTGGAATGAAATATACAATATAATACTTCCAGCTATTGACTAGTGAAATGTGACACTTATACACATTTGCTGAATAAGTGAGTTACCAAAACATTGTTATCATTTGAAACAGATGGGTTTTTAAGGGAATATTTTATGGAGAGAGAACATATTTCTAGAGACAGACAGACAGACAGACAGACAGACAGACAGACAGACAGACAGACAGACAGACAGACAGACAGACAGACAGACAGACAGACAGACAGACAGACAGACAGAGCACACCGGGGGTCCCTTTGTGCAGGCTACCAATGCCTTATCAAAACACCCAGGTCAAAAATGACACTTGTTGCCTTCAATAAGTGTGTGCTTGGAGAGAGATAGAGAGAACATATCTCTAGAGAGAGAGGGAGATGAGTGAGTGAGAGAGAGGGAGAAAGAGGGGGAGGGAGAGAGAGGGAGAGAGAGAGAGAGTCAAGGTGAGTGAGAGAGAGAGAGAGAGATGAGTGAGTGTGGGAGAGAGAGAGAGAGAGAGAGAGAGAGAGAGAGAGAGAGAGAGAGAGAGAGAGAGAGAGAGAGAGAGAGAGAGAGAGGATGTAACACTTAAGTTGAGGCCCCCTGTTGCTCTCAAGCAATGGCGTTTGTTTCAGAAAAGGGGTCCGACTATAACGACCATGAAGGTATGAACAAAGGAAACGCACGTTTCCAAGACGCGTTGTCCCTTTAAATCGTACACCACGTGGTACATCCAAAATGCTGTAGAAACAAACTAGTTTTGACCTAGGTAGGTCGCACTGTATTGGATCTCTATAAGAAGTATGAGATTCCTGCAAGTTTGTCCCCACGGCGGGTTAGCGAGGCACTTGATAGCAGATGGGTTATTACTGCGTAAGTCTACCTCTACGGCTGCGTTCTATACTAACCAAAATTGCACATTAGATGTTACATGAACCGGGCTGTGAGGAATCAATTCGATTTGAACTCCTTGGCTAACGACGGCCAAGCTTCCGGTTTAATATGCAACTAAGCTAGATTAACGTTAAAAACCTGACCTTTCCTCGCTCCGCCGTAAGAGTTTAGAAGTTTATGGTCGGTAATAAATATACCTTATGGTGGCCCGGCTGAACTTGAAGCTTATCACCAAATAAATAACACTTAACCACAGGTAATACGTCTCCCACGTTGGTACAAACATTTAGATCTAATCAGGATTGGATACAGTCTATCTACAAACCCATATAAAACACACTCCTAGCCCTTATACTTCGTGAGCTCGTTATTTAATTTCAATCTGTTAGCTTATTCTAGGCCGTTTGTCTAACCGGCTGTATGAATTTAAACCAGTCCGAGATTACACATCCCCGCAGCCTGACGGAGGCAGTACAAGCTATTCACCTAATGTTACTAATCTAACTATACTGAGTTTAGTCATTGACAACAGGTTCTGTTTACCTCTTTTTTGTGGCGCCTGTAAGTAGCTTGTACTGCTTTCCGAACGGCCTCGCGGTCGTCAGTCTCGGTCCGGAACTTCCATGAACGTCAGGACGTCACCAAATTATTGAGTTCTTCAGGAAGTAGTCGAATCCAAAGGAATAGCTTTAAAGAGACTTTATTTGTATAAAGTATTTTCGGTATGGTAAACTGATGCTTTGAAGTAAAGAGAGATTGAAGATGTGCCTTAGCACGTGCAAGAGTATTCTCCTAGCTGATCCAAGACATAAACCCACGTATGTCCTATCGCTGCCGAGAGAGTTCTAACCTGCCTCCACGATGTGGAGGCTTTCTTATGGACTCATGGAGGACCGGAAGACTTGGAGAGGAACCGGTGGGACGTAATCCTCGGTTTTCCTCGCTTGGTCTGTGGTGCTGCCCTCTGTGGATAAAGTATCTATTGCAGCCTTCAGTAAGGTCTTGCTCCCCTTGTGGCTATGTATGGTATTTACGGCTAATATATTTGGTCCTGCATCATTGGGTCTATGTGTGGGTAGCTTAGATTCTTAAAATACGTAACACACGGCAGTGGTTACCCTCATCGACAGCAGTGGACGGCGGTGCAATGCGAAACTGTTGGACGCTCTGTATGTGCCGTTGTACCCGCAGAACATTTTCTCGGTGAAGGCAGCAACCACGACTGGGTCCACAGTCGTCTTCAAAGAAGACAATGATGTCTTGATAACCAGATATGGTACCAGGTTTGACATTCATGTGTTTGGCAGGTTGTACTACCTGCACACTGAGATTGAGTCAACTGATGATAAGTGTAATGCAACCCACGACATCCAAGCATGGCATGAGATACTAGGCCACTGTAATTATGATGATGTGCTTAGGTTAAATGATGTTGTTGATGGTATGCAGATCAAGGGAAAAATGAGCAAGCCTGAGCAAGAGTGTGAGGTGTGTATTCAAGGGAAGTTTACACAAACTAGAAATAGGAACCCCGATGCCAGAGCAAAGGCTCCTTTAGAAATGATACACACAGACCTTGCAGGTCCAATAGCCACTGAGTCATTAGATGGGTACAAATATGCACAGTCTTTCACCGATGATTACTCAAATGCAGTATTCGTTTACTTTCTAAAGAAAAGGAGTGACGCAGTGCAGGCAACTGAAAAATTCCTTGCAGATGTATCCCCTTATGGGAAGGTGAAGTGTATGCGATCTGATAATGGAACTGAATTCGCAGGTGGTGATTTCCAGGCACTGCTGAGGAAAAGCAAAATTAGGCATGAGGCGACAGCTCCGTGCTCACCGCACCAAAATGGAACAGCAGAACGTGGGTGGCGTACTCTTTTCGAGATGGGCAGGTGCATGCTAATTGAAAGTGAGTTACCAAAACACCTTTGGCACTACGCAGTACAAACAGCAGCAACGGTACGCAACAGATGCTTGAACAAGCGCACAGGGCTGCCTCCTTACGAGATGTTGACAAACAAAAAGCCCAATGTGTCCAGAATGCAACGATTCGGGTCTGTTTGCTACAATTATCAGCAGGAAAAGGGAAAGCTTGACTCCAGGTGTGATCAGGGGCGTTTTGTGGGGTACGATAAAAATAGCCCAGCGTATTTGGTGTATCACCCAGATACAAACAAAGTGCAAAAGCACAGGCTGGTGAAATTTGTGAGCAAAACGGCTGCAGAAAAACAAACACAGATGAGCCAGATCTAAATGATGACAGTGTGGGGCACAGAGGCAGGACTAGGGGGACGCAGGGGGTCAACAGGAGTGCAGAAAAGGCTCTAGAGCAAAATTAACCCGGTAAAAGTCCACATTGCGATAGTCCAAGGGCAGCAAATGAGTCTACTGAGCATAATGAAACTGTTACAAGCGTCTATCCTGAGGGTAGGCGGTATCCAACAAGAGAAAGGAGGGCACCAAATTACCTAGACGACTTCGTGAGAGAAGACAGTGATAGTGACGGGATGCATGTCACAGTAGACTACTGCTGCAGAGCAGTTTGTGGCATTCCGCAAACTTATGGTGAAGCAATGCAGTCAGACAATTCAAAAGAATGGAGAAAGCAATGAATGAGGAAATCCAGTCTCTAAATGAGAATAAAACCTTTACCCCGACAACACTACCCGTGGGCAAGAAACCAGTGGGGGGTAGGTGGGTTTACGCAATCAAGTCTGGTGTAGATGGGAATGACCAGTACATGGCTCGATTTGTCGCCAAGGGCTACAGCCAGAAAATGGGGGTAGACTATGGGGAAACGTTTTCACCTACAGCAGACCTAACCAGTGTTAGAATTGTGATACAGAAGGCAGTGCAGGAAAATTTACTAGTCCACCAAATGGACGTGAAAACCGCGTTCTTACACACCCCCATCGACCACGAAATCGACATCAATCCACCAGAGGGCTATGAAGAAAAAGAGGGTGTAGTCTATAGGCTAGAGAAATCGCTTTATGGTCTCAAACAGTCTGGAAGAAACTGGAACAGGGTTTTACATGATTGCTTAACTGAAAATGGTTTCACACAAAACCAAGCTGACAACTGTGTTTATTCCCAAGAGTCTAAAGAAGGGAAAGTGATCATAATTGTGTGGGTCGATGACTTGATCATTGCTGCAAGCGATGAAGGAAAACTGAAAAAGGTGAAAGGGATGCTTGCAGAGCAATTCAAGATGAAAGATTTGGGGCAACTCAAACATTTTCTTGGTATTGATTTTGATTTTTCTGATGAATGCATTAAGATGTCACAAGAGAAGTACATTAACAAAATTCTACAGCGTTTCAACATGTCAGAATGCAGGGTGAGAGATACTCCTTGTGAGCAAAAGCTTGAATACAGTAATGATGCAGTGAAAATGACAGATATCAGGATGTACAGAGAGGCCGTGGGCAGTCTGATATACCTGACGACCTGCACTAGGCCTGATCTGAGTTTTGTGGTGAGCAGGCTGTCACAGTACCTAGCTGAGCCTACAGAGGAGCAATGGGTTACTGTGAAGCATGTCCTGCGATACCTTAAAGGCACAGCAGACAAAGGTTTAACCTTTAGGAGAAGCACTGAGAATCTTGGTATAAAAGCCTACAGTGATGCAGACTGGGCGGCTGATACCAGTGATCGCCGCAGTACCACAGGATACTGTGTTAGTCTTAGTGAAAACAGTGCAGTTGTTTCATGGAAGGCAAAGAAGCAACCTACTGTTGCACTTTCCACATGCGAAGCTGAGAGTATATGGCACTTGCTTCTACTGTTCAGGAATGCCTTTACCTAGAACAATTACTGAAGAATATGGATGGTTACCAATACACACAAACGGTAATACACGAAGACAATCAGGGGACGATTGCTCTTGCCAGAAATCCTGTGAATAGAAAGCGTTGTAAACACATAGACATTAGGTATCACTTTATTAGGTCTACTGTGAATGAGGGTAAGGTGAATTTAATGTATTGTGCTACTGATGAAATGGTCGCTGATGTGATGACGAAGCCTGTCAGCAAGTTCAAACTGGGAAAGTTTGCAGGTCTTCTTTTTGGTGACTAATTTGTGTAAGCCAAAGGTACACATTTGTTTAACTTGTTTTGGTATTTTTGTGTTACCAACCTGAGTACAAGTGGGGGTGTTAAAATGTAAGCCTATTTTTTATGTTCTCAGGTTACATGACTGTAAATATTATTTACTCTTGGCGACACAAGAGTGCGCAAGAGCACACAATAATTAATGTGATGAATGTTCATGTATTGTATTGTGACCTAATGGACTTCCCGTACATGGACATTTTTATGCGTAACGTTTTCTATATTCAAAAGTCAGTCCGCGCTCAACCCAACCGGCAGATGGCCACATTTCATTGTTCTGAAATAAATGTCCTATAATGAGAGAAGTCGTAAGCCTCCTTCCTACGCATCGTCAGCAGCACCACTCTGCTGATAAAACTCAACAAGAACAACTTGTACGTCACGGCCTTAAGGCGGCTGCATGCTTCAGCGTTGGTGTTACGTTGTTGCGCAAAATTTACTCAAAGCAATTCATGCTCCCTTTTAGGTTGCGCGTGTTGCGCGTGTTGCCAAGCAATTTACCGCCAGAACAGTAGGTGGAGTAATATGTGGAGTAAAGTTTTTCGTTGAAGACGACCTCGAGAATGACGTCTTTGTCTGTGGGAGTCGTTGGTTTGTTTATGTGCAAGATCGTGTTCTCCCCATACACAGTGAATGATGGCAACAGACAGAGGAACAGGGGTGATGAAGTAGTTGATCATTGGGGTTGTATAAATGTGCATATCTCTCTACATTTTAAAACGACATAATGTCCTCATCCTCATCCTCATCGTCATCCGCTTATCCGGGGTCGGGTCGCGGGGGGAGCAGCTCAAGCAGGGGGCCCCAGACTTCCCTTTCCCGGGCCACATTGACCAGCTCTGACGGGGGGATCCCGAGGCGTTCCCAGGCCAGTGTTGAGATATAATCTCTCCACCTAGTCCTGGGTCTTCCCCGAGGTCTCCTCCCCACTGGACGTGCCTGAAACACCTCCCAAGGAAGGCGCCCAGTGGGCATCCTTACCAGATGCCCGAACCACCTCAGCTGACTCCTTTCTAAGTAAAGGAGCAGCGGCTCTAATCCGAGTTCCTCACGGATGGCTGAGCTTCTCACCCTATCCCTAAGGGAGACGCCAGCCACCCTTCTGAGAAAACTCATCTCGGCCGCTTGTACCCGCGATCTCGTCCTTTCGGTCATCACCCAGCCCTCATGACCATAGGTGAGGATAGGAACGAAGATCGACCGGTAGATCGAGAGCTTTGCCTTGCGGCTCAGCTCTCTTTTCGTTACAACGGTGCGGTAAAGCGAACGCAATACCGCCCCCGCTGCTCCGATTCTCCGGCCAATCTCACGCTCCATAGTACCCTCACTCGCGAACAAGACCCCGAGGTACTTGAACTCCTTCACTTGGGCTAAGGACTCATTTCCTACCCGGAGTAAGCAATCCACCGGTTTCCTGCTAAGAGTCATGGCCTCAGATTTAGCGGTGCTGATCCTCATCCCAGCCGCTTCACACTCGGCCGCCAGCCGATCCAGTGAGTGCTGAAGGTCACAGGCCGATGATCCAATGAGGACCACATCATCTGCAAAAAGCAGTGACGAGATCCTCAGACCACCGAACTGCAACCCCTCCCCACCACGACTACGCCTCGATATCCTGTCCATGTATATCACAAACAGGATTGGTGACAAGGCGCAGCCCTGGCGGAGACCAGCACCCACTGAGAACGAAACTGACTGGCTGCCGAGAACACGACATAATGTGTTGGCAGCAAAGTTAACTTCACTTCACGTTAATGCTTTTGTATATGAGCCTGTCGGGTTCCATTCTATCAAACCACCCACCCTCCTTCCTCCTACGGCAGCGTTTCTCAAATTGAACCACGAAAAGGGGATTTTCCTGGTATTGGTCGAAGACTACCTAAGTGAAGCCTATATGGTGTATTTGTGTGTGGGCGTCGTCGTCGGCTGTTTATTAACCGCCTCCCAGTCATGTTCTACACATTCAGTGAACTACTATCCAGACAGGAAGTAGTAACCAGACCAGCAGACCAATCACAGCCTTGCAGGCTGCGCGGCTCGCGTAAAAGCTTACGTAAAAAATGACGCAAGTCTAGAAAAATCGCCCGACGCACGCAAGACGTGAGAAGTCGCGCAAGGGGTGCGCAAGGGCGCGCAAGGGCCTCTTGCGCTTGCGCTTGCGCTTACGCTTATGTAACTGAGCATAAATCGGCCTTTACTCCGTCCCGGTCATGCACGGCGGCAGGATTTTTTCTCTCCCGGTGGCGGTGCTAAGGGGGGGCTTGACCGATACGTGGGGTAGCTAAGAAAATAATTGATTTTCATGACGTCACTTACTTTATAAAGAGGTTCTTGGTTTTTTTTCTTCAATAAAAGAAGCTATGATACACAGCACGAGAATGTAATACAAGGGGCAATGGCGGAAATGTTTCACGTGCGTGCAAAGGTGACATTCAGCTCCGGACAGCGACCATGCGCCTGCCCATAACCAGACAATACATCCAAAATGCAACAAGTATTTATTTCATATGCATAATAAATTAAAACAAACAACTATGCATTGACAATATTGTCTCGGATCACAACATAATAACTTAGGCTACATTACATTAATAGTAAAACTCATAACTACAAAGTGCAGCCGCAACGAGAAGGTGACATTCAGATCCGGACAGCGACCATGCGCCTGCCCATAACCAGACAAAACATCCAAATTGCAACAAGTATTAAATGAAAACAAACAACTATGCATTGACAACATCATAACTTACATTATATTAAAAGTAAAACTCATAACATAGGCTACAAAGTGCAGCCGCAACGAGAAGTGCGAACAGCTTGTTTGAATGATAAAAAAAAAAAAAAAACTCACAGAAGGACGATGCGTCTATTGCTGTGGTTGAGTGCAAATGAGTCTATAATTTTCTGGACATCCAGGGCCTTGGTTCTTTCTGCGTGTATGGACAGGCAGGCAAGGTTGCTGAGTCGAGGGTTTGCCATTCTGTTCCTCAAGTAGGTTTTTACGCGCCGCATGCACGAAAAACTGCGCTCGCATGAAGCGGAGGTTACAGGCAGTGTAACAGCAATGCGCAAAAGTTTATAGATGTTCTCAAAGGAGTCTTTGTAAGGTTTAAGCATGGTCAGAAATTCCAGTGTGCTGCTGAGTGTTTCACCTTGTTCTTTTTTTCTTTCCAAGAGCCGGCGCATCTGGTGCACCTCGGCCAGCAGGTCATCCTTTTTGATCCCATACAACTGCGCCATGGGCTCAAGGCTCTCCTTTTCAAGGAATGTGGCATTTTCGGGGTTGAGGGCTGACGTGCCCATGAGAACGGCACCTGCTTCTGTTGAAAACCGTAGTGTCATTTCATTCACTAGTCGGTCAATGACAGGGTAGAATGAGGATGTTCGGAGTTTATCCAGAGAGGACATGCATGGATGCTCTGTTTGAACTGGAGCTTCAACTACATAGTCCTGCACAGGGGTTGACACTAAGGTTTCAAAAGCACTTGCCCATCGGGCAAGTACAGGTCAGGTTCAACTTGCCCGAATGTAATGTTCACTTGCCCAAATAATAATCAGAATCGTGAACGGGCCTCTTTTTGCCAGGCACCCGGCCTGGTTTTGGGGGGGCTCAGAAAAATCATCCTAGCTCAGACTGAAGCTGAATGTTAGCTTCCACACATGTGTTTAAAAAATAACAAACTTCTCTTCGTTTACTTATTTATCGAGCGGTCACATCGTGCCATGAAGTGATTTCAGTCCACAGTTGCAAGCTATCGCCAAGTTATATGTAGACCTGCATGATTTGATGCAAATGTACATAACTAAATGTCAGAGGTAGTAGCAAAGATATGTCTTTTTTAACTTTCAAGTTTCTTGTAGCTCTAACTGAATAATCACAATCGCGTTTCTAGTAGGTTGTCAGTCACGATACTGGATTTTCTAACTTCAACACTATTCCTGGAAAAAGATCGATATTCTATACCATTTTCGATATCAGGGGAAACGTTTTTTTCAGGAAAGAACATACCCAAAGTAAAGAGATTATATCTCCACAACTGCAAGGGCGATAATGTCATCTTTGGGCCAAAAGAAAGATTGTTGTGCAAGTGAAATATTCAATGGGGATAATACTTGGTTAAAGTGAATAAAGCCATGGAACACAGCATAAGTGGAAGATAACATTTCCACCTGAAATAATTATCAGTATCAGTTGGTCGTTAACAGTTGGGAGCGCTGTCTTACTATGAGACACAAATAAGGTAGATATCTTACAATTTTGACACTTGACACCTCTATTTAAAGTTCAGGGCAATCGAATGCACCAAGCCAAACACTTGCAAATAAATATATGGCCACTAGATTGCGCTGAAGAATATGTTTTCTGATTGAAGGCAATTTACCTATTTCCTAAGAAACCTTCTCTTATTCATTGATTGAAAACACCATGTTAAGTTGCAAAATTTGGCCCAGATACTGGATAATCTGTTTATGGCGGTTTTATTCGATCAGAATCAACTTTGTGGACAAAAATCACAAAGGTAATACTTCATTTTTGGTTGTTAAAAGAAAAGGGGACGTTTCTTCTTAAGTTGTTATTTGCGAGTTTTAGTCACAGAATGATATGGTTTGGACTGTTGGAATAAGTGGAGGCTCAGCTTTCATGTAATATATACAGTAGTTTGTGAGGGTCCAATTTCGTGAAAAAGATCGCTATTGCTGTGCGCATGTGCACAGTTATGAAACACAAAACCGTGTTCTTGACTTTCCTTGATAATTTGCCTCAATCCAAAGTACTTCCAAACTGCACTCCTCCATCACTACTCCATTTAACTTATACCTAAACCGTTCGCGGAGGTGCTGCACTTGAGATGCTAGCTGTGTTGGCTAACCTTTAGCGAATCACTGCCAGAGACCGCACTGCGAGTGAGTGACAGAAGGCGGGGCTATATTCGCACTGAAGCGATGCGTGTCTGTTAACTCGCTTTCCGAGAGAAGAGAAGACAGCGCGCTGATCAATTGCAAATACTTCTATATTGTGTGGTTTTGCGGAACAATAGGTTCTGCAGTTTCTAAAAACATTTGAATAAATAGCTTTTATATTAACATCCACCCAAAATCCACTTGCCCGTTCGGGCAACCAGAAAAAATCTCAACTTGCCCAAACATTTTTTTTACTTGCCCCGGGCAAGCGGGCAACCGTTAGTGTCAACCCCTGCTGCAGATGGTGAGGTTGTTGAGATTGCCTCTTCTGTTGTGGGAGCTGCGGTGGTTTTGCGACACAGACTTTGGTGCAGAGCGCCTCTGCCTTGCTCCATATGGCTCTCCAAGAGTCCTCTGTGCGCTTTTCTTTTAGGCCCGTGATGACTGAGTGCGCGAGGTCGGTGGCAGTCAACAGCAAAAGTTCGGGGGACTGTAGAGTGTCAGACATGAACTTTGCTGTACGAAAAAGATCCTCAAACAGAACAAGGTGGAGGATGAATTCAGCATCAATGAGTGCGAGTAATGACCGAGCATCAGTGGATCTGCGTGGATTTGGTTGCGCCTTAATGTCATTTAACGATGCAATGATGGCGGGTAGGGTTTTTTGCACTGCCCATAGCGAGTGATACTGGCAGGACCAGCGCGTATCGGACAGTTTCTTGAGTTCAATGGGCTGCTGAGAGGGCTCAAGTTCCCGTTGCTTCTTAACGAAATGGACATGGACAAATGAGCCTGAGAAAAACTTGTACATGTCTTGCACAATAACAAAAAAATCCCCCGCTGGCTTCACGTTTCTCACACAGTCCACCGAAACTAGATTGAGGCGGTGTGCATGGCAATGGATGTAGATTGCCTGATGGACCTCTTCTCGGAATTTCTCTTGGACCCCGTTGTGAACACCGGACATCACTGCAGCGCCGTCATAACACTGAGCAATACAGGCAGTGTGATCAATGTTACATTTGCTCAGAGTGTCTTTGATTGTAGCGAAAAGTGACTCTGCATCCAAACCGTCAGCTGGCGTGAAATGGAGAAATTCTTCCACAGCTTTATCATTTTTCACGTAGCGCAACACAACAGACACTTGTTCCGTTTTACTCAGGTCCTTACTCTCTGTTTCTGAATATTAGTGTTAAGGGCCAATAATGCCTACTATCATACATTAGTCACCATGTCTGTGGTCAAATTTGTATGCAGTCACATATTAATATACCCCCCCCCATTTTTGAACTCAGTTCAAAAATGGAGAGCCCTGCATTGCGCATCTGTTGACCTTTATCCATTTCCAGTAAACAGATAATTTTTTCTTGCTGGAAGATATTTTATATTGTTTTCATATTATTATTTACTGACAGTGATTACAGAATGCGAGTGTGTGTTATATTGAAAGCGAGGCTGGGTGTGCCTATGAATATAGGCTACAGTGAGTTTTTTAAGGTGCTGTACAAGCAAATCATATTGACTACTCTGTACAGTGACAAAGAGTGTACAGTAACCTACTTCATTCAATATTGAATCGGCTACTGTAGCCTACACTATGTACAAATGGTTTTGCTCTTTGCTCATGGCAGTTGTGGCAGTCATTTTAACATGTCAGCAGGCAAGCTTCAATCATTCCAGGATGTATTATGCTTTTTCATATAGCCTACTTGGAACGTGTTTTGAAATGGATCTATAGTAGCCTATAGAAATTTGCCAGCTGGAATACAAAGCAAACTCTCCTTCAAATGCACATTCATGGAAGTCTTGTATTGTCATCCCCAAATAATGCTGCAATGTAATAATATACACCTTTAAATGCATAATAATGAGTCATTATTTTTATTATGACTTATCAAAGATTTTTATTGGCTCCCAGAATGCAGGTCTGTTAGTGACTCCCAGTATCTCTAAAAACAGACTGGGAAGTAGAGCATTCAGTTACTGGGCTCCTTTTACTGTGGAACCAGCTCTCCCATGGGTCAGAGAGGCAGACCCCCCCCCCCCCCCCTCACCTTTCGCACCTTGTAGTTTGGCCTTGGCGTCTCGCAGTCTCTCTGTGTTTCCATATATTCTCCACAGCTCCACCCCCAGTCTGAACCAAATGCAATTTTTCCCCTTGGTTTTCCTGGGAGTTTTTACTCAGTCGATGTGAGGGTTTAAGGGAAGAGGATGTTGTTATGATGCTCATGCTATGTAAAGCCCTTTGAGACAAACTGTTTGTAAAAACGGGCTATAAAAATAAAATTGCCTTGCCTTGCCTAACCCGCTTGGACTGTAATTCATATTCATGCTACTAGTTTGACCATTGACTGACTACATGAATAGAGATTCTTATAGAGGTCTTATAGTCAAACGGTATAGGGTATATACAAATTTTTATGTGTTTAGGCCAGTTATGAGATCTAGTTAAAAGTCATTTCCAAACACATTAAAGAAAAGAAAAAAACAAAAGCAAAGAGATTTTGCAGCAGTAGCACACTTTTACTTAAACATAGTGGGATAGGAATCAGGTTAACAAAACATCTAAGAACATCTAAGCTCTCTAACACATTACCAACGCAACATTGAAACATCATAAAACATCACAAAAAAAACAGCTGGAATACAAAGAGTTTGCTTTGTATTCCAGCTGGCCTGTTGTGAGCAAATTTCTATACGCTACTATAGATCCATTCCAAAACATGTTCCAAGTAGGCTATAGGACAACGCATAATGCATCCTGGAATGAGTGAAGCTTGCCTGCTGACACGTTAAAATGACTGTCATAACTGCCATGAGCAAAACCATTTGTACATAGTGTAGGCTACAGTAGCCTATTCAATATTGAATGAAGTAGGTTCCTTTACACTCCCTGTCAGTGTACAGAGTAGACAATATGATTTGCTTGTACAGCACCTTAAAAAACTCACTGTAGCCTATTCATAGGCACACCCAGCCTCGCTTTTAATATAACACGCACTCGCATTCTGTAAACACCATCAGTAAATAATAATATGAAAACAACATAAACTATCTTTCAACAAGAAAAAATTATTTGGTTACTTTAAATGGATAAAGGTCAACAAATGCGCAATTTTCAGCTGTCAGAAATGTGTTGTGATCACTTGTATTCCTCATAACTCTCAGGCTGTGAGGAAATCAGCAGCCAGCGATCGCAGGTCTGCTCTGCATGTAGGCCTATAAACTGTGGCTAAACATCAACTGCACTGAAGTCATCGTAACTTCATAAATTCTCATTTTTAAATGATTATGAATGCTATTATTGTTATTTGAAGCCGTGTCAGTCTTGACTGTGGGTGGTGTGGTCCTCTGTGTCTGCTAGTGTCTATAATGCAGTAATATTTTTGTCGACATTATCAAACGGAAGAACTTTTATTATGAAGAGCACAGGGCAATGAAGCACGCTAGCCAATAAGAGGACCCGCCCACCGGCGGAAACCAGATATTGAGTGGTAAATTCGTTTCGCTCAGTAAGAACCAAAAAACGAATAAACAAACTGAAATTTAGATTTTCGTTTTCTTGTCAAAACGAAATAACGAAAAAACGGCTCGTTTTCTGGTTTCTGCTTGCGTCAATTATTCCCAGAAAACAGAGTAATAAAACGTACCTTGCTCATATACTGATCTTTATTTGTAAATGCACAGCGTAATTATATATATATTTATCTTGGTAGACGACAGATTGCTTGCTAGTTTGTTAGCTCGACTTCACCACCTGTGAAGGTATCTCCAGGGGTAAATTGATTAAATAGCTACCTCTTTTGAATTGTCAACTGTCTATATTGTATCAGGACCTTTATGATGCATATATTGATATTTATTTGTATATGCACAGCGTAATTATATATATTTTTATCTTGGTAGACGACCGATTGCCTGCTAGTTTGTTAGCTCGACTGCACCATGTGATGGTATCTACACCAACAATTACAAAGTTAGTGAACTAGTGAATCTAACTTTTATTTAGTTAGTTATTTATGTTGGATTACTAGGATAATTTAGGTTGATTTAAGGACAGGTTTTATGATGCGATAGCTAGTAGAAATAACAGTGTTTGTTTAATTATATCCTGGAAAGGGTGATGTTCAGCACATGAAGCCCTACAGATGCCGCCGATTCAACAATGCTGATTATGATGGGCGGTCAATTTAACCTGTATGGCTTTTTCGTTTTAACTTCTTGTTGACTGAATTGTTTCTCTTTCTTAGTGCCAAATTGATTCTCTTTCTTAGTGCCAAATTGATTCTTTTTTGTTTTGCAATAGCCCTCTCTGCTCTCCTTCTCATTAATTTTTCCTTTTCTAGTTGCCTTATTAGGTCCTCCACAGTCGCCCCATCAGTCCCTGGCAGTCTGGTCCCTGGAGCAGCTGGCCCTGGCAAAAGTTATTCCTTCACTGTTGACCCCTGACTGACTGGCCCTCGGCACACAAATCCCTGGATCACCCGCCACTGGATCACCTGCCCCTGAATCACCTGCCCCTGGCAATGTGGCCTCTTGATTGCTCTCTCTGTCTCCAGTGATGTCCTTTTCAACGCTCTTGAAATCCACCTAAATTTCTCCCTCAATCTCTGTAACAATTACAAGGTAATGTTGCTGTTATATGTATTTTGCCTTTGCATTTGCAACTACTGTCATCTCCAATGTAAGAAAATGAATTAAAGCAGAACATTTCTGTAATGTGAATTAAATCTTCTGCCACAATCAGAAACCAATACAATTTATAAATGGATCTACCGGCAATTGTTAAATGTGTCGATTATCTACATTGTGTGCAAATCCTCAGAGAATCCCTGCCTTCTGGTGGTTTTTTAAACTGAATGTACAAATATGAATTATTTAATCTCATTAGGAGTGTAGTCTATCCTTGAATTACATGAAATGGGGAATATTGTTAGCTGCATGGATCATACCGAAGTTTAATTGGGCGCAATATGTGTGGTCCGTTGCACTTGGTTCCGGAGGCACCCTCACAGAAGGGGGTTTCCTCCTCTTCGGTTTAGGGCGATGGATGAAAACTGTTGGGCCTGCATCGGGCCTCAACTTCAACATCCTATCTACTTTTGTGGCTTTGAATTGGTCATTTTCAAAGTGTACCTGTAGGTAGGCTTGTAAGCTCAGTTTCCATTGCACTTCAAATATCATTGGAAAGTCATAATTCTCTACACTTAGAATTATTATGCCCTTTGAAATGCTAGCAAGTGATCTGAACATTACGTTACATCGTTTTTGACTGTTGCTGACTGTCAATAAGTTTTGACGGCTGACCATTGCCATCCATTTCTCCCTGCGCTCTTGGTCCTTGGGGAAGCCGTACATGTGGTAACCCTTGTGGTAACCCTTCTCGGACCGATTGGAGCATCCAAATGCTGCACAGCCAACCATGGTATGACCATTGATCTATAAAATGTTAGTTGTAACCCATGAACCATGACACCATTGAAGATCACAGAGCGGGTAACAACTGTTCCTCAACCACTTATGCCCCGACTTTTGAGAATAGGTTAGAGGTCAGAGTTCATGACCAAACGAGGATCCTCCCTCCTAAACCCATTTTGAATTTGCTCAGGGCTATTCTAAGTATTGTAATGGCATAAAGTATAGTATATTTGCAACGTTATATGTCAATGGTTTGCCCTAAGTATATAGTGTTCCCTGCTGTGTCCATTGTTGAATCTGTTCACACAATCGCAATCACTTGTTCTTGTCACACTAATTGTTTAATAAAAAAATAAAAAAAATCATTCATCCAGGCGTAATGAGTTGTTATTCTTTAATATATTTGATACTTTGTGTGGCTTATATCTTTAAATGATCATGGTAGAACATCTTGAATACTTTGATTTCAACACAGATGTAAGGTAAAAGTTAAGGTTAGGCCAGTATGCTAACACGAACGTGAAGCTTTCCCTCCAAAACTTAAAAACGTATCTAAGTAATAGTACTTATAGATAGCTTTCAGTTGCCCCCCTACCGCTCTAAATGTAAAACTGACATTTACAATGATGTTATAACAGTCAGACAAATACTTGTATGTGATTTTTTCATTCATATTTACCATTTAATATTGAAATCTCTGCTGTCGTCCCATAGTATAACATTGAAAGCGCGGCGTGTTTGGAACTATTGAGGCTTACATGAACCACGTGACAACCACGTGACCACCCTGTCGGCGAGATCATAAGCCGTTTCTCAATTCGCGTACTTGTGCATTCTCGTGTGCTCGTGGACTCGTGAAACGTCATCCGTCGTTGCCCGAGCACTGTTCCAATTCGAAGCACGCATCAAGCGAGTACTGTCGTAAAACCCGGAAGTGTTCTGGATGCGTGCTCGATATCGCCGTTTCACCGAGCATGCATCGGAGGTGGCTCGTGTGTGCTTGCTCCCGCTATAATTCCCAGGATGCATTTCGCACTCGCAGCAGTACGAGGCCGGTTTCCGTCGCGGTAGGTCCACAGTGGACCAGGTTACACTTCTGTCTCAAGACATCGAGGACAGCTTCCAGGATAATGAGAAAGCTGGGGTAGTGCATCGGAGCATGCATCGGAGGTGGCTCGTGTGTGCTTGCTCCCGCTATAATTCCCAGGATGCATTTCGCACTCGCAGCAGTACAGGCCGGTTTCCGTCGCGGTAGGTCCACAGTGGACCAGGTTACACTTCTGTCTCAAGACATCGAGGACAGCTTCCAGGATAATGAGAAAGCTGGGGTAGTGTACCTGGACTTGACCGCCGCGTACGATACCGTCTGGCACCGCGGACTTCACCTGAAGCTGCTGAGGACAATAACCGATCGACATATGGTGAAATTCATCATGGAGACGTTGTCTAACCGCAGTTTTGTCCTACAGACCAGCGATGGCCAGCGCAGTAGGCTAAGAAGACTACGGAACGGTGTCCCACAGGGCTCGGTCCTTTCTCCGATGCTGTTTAATATTTACATCTCTGATCTACCAGACACAGCATCCAGAAAGTACGGCTACGCAGACGATCTCGCAATCATGCTGAGAAGACCCACATGGAAGGCACTGGAAGACGGTCTCAACCAAGACATGGTCGTCCTAGTAGCCTACCTACGAAAGTGGCGCCTGCAACTCAGCACCGGCAAGACTGTTACAGCAGCATACCATCTCTGCAACAGAGACGCCAAGAGGGAACTGGAGGTATACACTGACCACAAGCGCCTGGAGTCCCAGCAAGCCCCTAAATACCTTGGTGTGCGTCTGGACCGGACACTGACCTTCAAACAACATCTCGAAGATGTCCGGGCAAAGACAATATCAAGGGTCGCACTGATCCGTCGCCTCGCTGGCACAACCTGGGGAGCCACTGCCAAGACACTACGGGTATCCACCCAAGCCCTGGTCTTTTCAGCAGCGGAGTACTGTGCCCCAGTATGGACTAGAAGTCCACACGCAAAAAAGGTGGATGTGGCTATCAACAACGCCCTCCGGATCATCACTGGATGCCTGAAGCCTACCCCAATCGTCCTGCTGCCAGTCCTTGCAGGAATCGCACCGGCTGGCCTACGACGAGAGGCTGCCACTCTCGCCCTGGCAAGGAAAGCACGGAAGCATGACTGGCACATCCTCCATAACACCACAGAGACAGCAGCTCCTCTGAGCAGACTCAAGTCCCGCCACCCTTTCAACAAGGCGGCACAAGAGTTGCTCCGTTCCACCACTGAGGACCTGTCCAAAGATGGATGGCTGGCGGCAGCTTGGAAACAGGAGTGGGAGAGGGCTGGGCCAACCCAAATCCACCACTACATCTTGGATCCAGGAGATGGAGCCACAGGAGACGATCTTCCACGCCGGCAATGGACTCTGCTGAACCGTCTACGTACTGGGGTCGGTCGGTTCAAATCATCAATGAAGAAGTGGGGCCTGGCAGACAGCGCTGCATGCGAGTGTGGTGCCCCTGAACAGACTGTCGAACACATCATGACCACCTGCCCCCTACACAGACCACCCTCGGAAGCCGGCCTTTTTGACGTGGGACCAGAGACAAGGGCATGGCTACAAGACACTGAGTTGGACCTCTGATGTTAAACGAAAGAAGAAGCAGTACGAGGGCGGACAATATGGAGAAGACGCACAAGTTACAACTGTAGCTTAAGTTACTCTTAACTTATATATATATTTATATAAGATATAATATATAGCCCTAATATAATAATAATAATATATAAATATATATATGTAAGGTCGTGTGTGTGTATAGCTTATACACATGACAGGACACTCATATCTTTTCAATTGTTATTCATTCAGAATATTTACATACTATTTGAAAATGAAAGAGGCTGGGATTTTGTTTTATATCATTTGTTTATATTGTCCAGTAGTATATGCCTAAATGAGGCCGTAGCACAGTTAACGGACGAGCAGAGGTGGTGACGTCATCGAGTCCGCTGCTGTTCCAATTGCAGGTACGTACTCGCGTGCTCGCAAGTATGTGCTTGAAGTACAGACTTGCCAAGTACGTGCTAGCAAGTCATCGAGTCCGTAGTACGCGTGCTACGAATTGAGAAACGGCCATAGCGTGTCGCAACTCTGGCCGTTTCTCAATTCGCGTACTTGTGCGCATGCTTGTGCGTGCTCGTGTGCTCGTGGACTCGTGAAACGTCATCAGTCGTTGCCCGAGCACTGTTCCAATTCGAAGCACGCATCAAGCGAGTACTGTCGTAAAACCCGGAAGTGTTCTTGATGCGTGCTCGATTTCACCGAGCATGCATCGGAGGTGGCTCGTGTGTGCTTGCAACCGCTATAAATCCCAGGATGCATTTCGCACCCGCAGCAGTACGATGGCGGACAATATGGAGAAGACGCACAACTGTAGCTTAAGTTACTCTTAACTTATATATATATTTATATAATATATAATATAATAATAATATAAGATAATATATAAATATATATATATATAAAGTCGTGTGTGTATAGCTTATACACATGAAAGGACACGCATATCTTTTCAATTTTTATTCATTCAGAATATTTACATACTATTTGAAAATGAAAGAGGCTGGGATTTTGTTTTATATCATTTGTTTATATTGTTCAGTAGTATATGCCTAAATGAGGCCGTAGCGCAGTTAACGGACGAGCAGAGGTGGTGACGTCATCGAGTCCGCTGCTGTTCCAATCGCAGGTGCATACTCGCGTGCTCGCAAGTCTGTGCTTGAAGTACAGACTTGCCAAGTACGTGGTTGCAAGTCATCGAGTCCGTAGTACGCGTGCTAGGAATTGAGAAACGGCCTCTCTCTCTCTATAGCTCTGGCCAGGGCGTGCCAAGCATGGACATATTATAAAATGGACAACGGATTCCAAAATGGCGCCTATTAATTCCTATGTAAACTGCGCATTGGCCGTTTCTCAATTTGCGTACTTGTGCATGCTCGTGTGCTCGTGGACTCGTGAAACGTCATCAGTCGTTGCCCGAGCACTGTTCCAATTCGAAGTACGCATCAAGCGAGTACTGTCGTAAAACCCGGAAGTGTTCTTGATGCGTGCTCGATCTCGCCGTTTCACCGAGAATGATTCGGAGGTGGCTCGTGTGTACTTGCAACCGCTATAAATCCCAGGATGCATTTCGCACTCGCAGCAGTACGATGGCGGACAATTTGGAGAAGACGCACATCTGTAGCTTAAGTTACTCTTAACTTATATATATATTTATATAATGTATAATATAATAATAATAATATAAGATAATATATAAATATATATATATAAAGTCGTGTGTGTATAGCTTATACACATGACAGGACACGCATATCTTTTCAATTTTTATTCATTCAGAATATTTACATACTATTTGAAAATGAAAGAGGCTGGGATTTGTTTTATATCATTTGTTTATATTGTTCAGTAGTATATGCCTAAATGAGGCCATAGCACAGTTAACGGACAAGCAGAGGTGGTGACGTCATCGAGTCCGCTGCTGTTCCAATTGCAGGTACGTACTCGCGTGCTCGCAAGTCTGTGCTTGAAGTACGGACTTGCCAAGTACGTACTTGCAAGTCATCGAGTCCGTAGTACGCGTGCTAGGAATTGAAAAACGGCCAATGGCGCAGGGCAACATCAAGGAGAGACAACTATTTCCCAAAGGGAAGGCTGCAGCCTTGCTAGGACGCGTCCTTGCTAGTCGCGTCCTATGGAGATGAGACTAGAGTGCTAGCTCGAGTACTTCCTAGCGTTTGTAACGTTCAGACTTTGGAACGACTTGTAGTGTGGAAGCGCTTCCGCTTTTTAATACTGCGTTTCCGCTTGTAAACACATGTGCGCTTATGAATAAAACATGGCAGCAATCAAGCTGATCGATATTTATTTGACTTTTGTCTGTTATGAATGCGGTCATGTCTCCTTCGCATGGAGCCTCTTTGGGGAAGTCACAAAAGCTTTGTTGCGGTTGATAGAATCGTCTTTATTAAAAGGAAAATCCATTCAATTTTAATAAAACTAAGTGAAATTGTCTTAGAACTTAATTCATGCGTCACATTTACAGTACGGTTGATTACTATTATGCAGGGGGGAAAAGACAAAGAAAGAGATGATAAACGTGTATTTATTTGGATATATTATTTAACTGATCTGATTCATTCATTCATATATGCCTACAATCTACCAGTGCTTTGAACACATAAGTATATCATATAAAATACAATTATATACGTTCATTAAAAATTACAAACATTGCAAATGATCGGTTGTGCATTCATTTTACAACATTGGATAGTGGCACTATCCCTTCCACCGGTAAACAAATATTTGTGCGCCACCCTAAGGCGCACAAAAGCCTCCGTTTGCTGGGCTGACCCTAAAAAAAACGATTCAACACAAACATAAATTGGTACATAAATAATGTAATCTTGTGAGCGAGTAAATTGACATTGGTGACAGTGGTGTTTAACACCAGCTACGTCCATGCAAAATATAGCAACGTATCATTAAGTTGCAAAAACGTTTGAAAAGTGGCACAGGTCTTTAGGCTTGATTATTTGCATTAACATGATGAATCTATAAAAAGCAATACGGCACAAAATATTTCTGAAAACTAATATAACTTCACTTCATTTGAACGTGTACTGCGCTGCCATTTTCAAGAACCCGCCCAGTGAACGCAGAGAATTGTGGGTAGTTTTGGCTCGTCTAGGATGCAGCGATGCATCCTTGAAAATTCTCGGAATTCTCAAAAACAAAGGACGCAAAAATGTAAGGCCATATGAAATCCGTTTTATTTTTTTCCAAATTCCGTTTTGTTTTTTTCCAAATTCCGTTTTTTCCGTTTTAATTTTCATTAATTCCGTTTTTACACTTAAAATCATCAGAACGAGTGTCAAATAAGTGCGAACGAATACAATTTAATCAGATAGAAGACTACATTTATTAAAACATCACAACATTGCACTGTTTTTAGTGCTTCAAATAAAAACATGACATAAATATTAAAGTGCTTCTAAACTATTTTATTATAAACTCAAATTGTTGTTTGAAGGGGCGTGCCCTGGCTACGGCGTTCATTGTTTTTCATATGGATTTTTGACTTCAAGTGGTCATCGCACGTATCTTTGCGTTTCCAATCGATAGTATGTTGACATATTCTACAAAACACCTGAGTGATAGAAGTGTTTTGGATATTGTTCGGCTCTGAATTTGGGGTTAGAACCGAATTACGGGCGCTTCAACTTCTTCTTCGGCTTCTTGTTAGGAGCGGGACCTATTGTTTGCGTGGTGGACCGGGGATTTTTTTTTAACATTGTTGTGCGAGTGACTGCTAAACATTCAGTGACGTTAATGTCACCTGTGTTGTTTCCCTTTTCCCTCGAAACTGAATTTCACCAAAATAATGGCGAATTCCGCTGCATTCCGCTGCATTCCGCTGCATATTGTAAATGTGACGTCTGATGTGCCTTGTCCCTGTTGCATGTTATATGTGCTGAAGAACAGGAACCTGCTGGAAATCAGTTATTTTACTAAGACAGGCCCGTTTTAAATTGTAACTTTGTTACTTTTAATACTTTCCTGCTTAATAAAAAAAAAATATATATCAGTTTATTCCGTTTTTATTGTCCAATTCCGTGATTCCGTCCGCGTTTTCGTTATCGCGGATTTCATAGGGCCCTAAAAATGGCGCGGTTTTCGAGTGTCCTCAACATTGGAACAGTGCTTGTCGGCGTTCTATGACGTAGCGTCCTTAAAAGGGCGGCCGTTGAGCACATGTGCTCAACACCATGTGTAGCCGAGCTAAATTTAATTTGATTTTGTTTTATTTTTTTATCATTGTTCATACCTTTTTTATTGTGAACTCCACCAAATATTGGTTCCTAAGTAAGTTGATTTCGTTGTTCCGTATGGCATGCCTTTTGTTTCCCTGGGGAGTGGTTTGGCGTTGCACCTGTGTGTCTAGCGTCAGTGAGCGCTGATGCACGGAGCTGGTGGGTTCCGTTTGTGTCTCTCTCCGTTAGATTTTTATGTTAACCCCTTGTTTGTTGCCCTTGAACGGCTGTGGCGGTTCACACTGCTTTGAGACGTGCTTTTAGGCACGCGGGAGAAACTCTGGTGCGTAGACAATTTAATTGAACTGTTGGAAGTTAGGATTTTGATTAACTCGTAACCTAGCTTGAGCCGGTGGTAGCTTAGTTTTTTTCCCGCCTTGATATTTCAAATGCGGTTGTTTTATCCGGTATGTGTGGTCAATTGTTTGCTTCCTTTGTTTTGTAGAGTGGAGAGTGATATCCCGGATTGTGTGTGACGCCCGTGTTGTTTTGTCTCCTTTGGAAAGGTATGCCTGTTATGTGTCTTTGTTTATGGTAAAATATGTAAAATGAGTGTGAGGAAAATGACAATTCTCTATTATATTTTATTTCCTTTATTAGTGTATATATTTAATATACTGTCTTTATATTTAATTTATTTATTTGAGATCATTTTATGCTTTGTTTACATTTTTATAATTTATTCCCTACATGTATTCATTGAAAGTCACAGGATATATTAAGCTAGCGTGAGTGAGCGCTGATGCACGGAGCTGAGTGGAGAGTGATATCCCGGATTGTGTGTGACGCCCGTGTTGTTTTGTCTCCTTTGGAAAGAATAAACCTCCAGTACTCGACTCCTGTGTGTGCCTCACTCAAAGATACAAGACACAACGCAGAAAGACATCGGTTACACATGGTTGAGCATGCTTCCTTGACATTGGGAAACATCCATGCTTCCGCATCATGGGTCCATAGCCACGCCCTACTTCATGACGTACCGGATGAAGAAATAATCTTGTTTCTTAGCAATGTTAGCATTGTAGCGTCATAAGCGAGCGATCGAAGTCGCATTGTTTACCGACCATGGAAGTACAGGTTACTTATCCCCCGATGATTCTCTATATTGTAACGACCTCGCCGGTGACATAATCATGTCGAGTCATTAGTTGAAGGTAGTTTTTAATGGACCAAAAACCAGGTAACCGAAACCCGTAACATTGTAACAACATTGAACCAACAGCTGAAAAACCGGACCCAAACAAACCCCGGTTACCCCGGCAACACGGTCTCACTCGCGTGCAGGCCCCCACCCTCCTGCTCCTCCAAGGCCCCCCCCCCAGCCGACCCAACGATTCGCCCCCCACGCTGATCGACAAGAATAACATTACAATACATGCACACAGAACAACTGGCACAACGGACAACGAAATACAATGCAACACACAACACACAAACCATTCAACTGTCCCAGGGTCGCTACATTGCCTCCCCCCTTCAAAGTTCCTCGTCCTCGAGGGAACAAACAAAGTCTCGGAAGCGACCCGGCGCTCTCCTCTCCCTACGAGGCCGCGTTGGGGCCACGGGGGGCTGGGGAGAAGCGCCTGGGGGCGAGAGGGGCCCACGAGTGTCAGGCCCGGGGGCGGGCAGGGGGAATGGGAGGGGCGGGGCTGGGGGCCAAGTTGCTGACTGTGGTGATCGACAGGGAGGGGAGACAAGGATAGGGTTAGGTGGGGACCCAGGGCCAGAACACTGAGGTGTGCGTGTCCGGGGCCCATTCGCACCGGTGCGGGGAGCTGCAGGGCTCGCTGGAGTAGGTTGAGGGGTGGCGGTGCCTCGATAAGGAGCCAACCGGTCTCTGTGGAGAGCCACCCTCCTTCCCCGAGGTGGTAGCTGGACCCTGTACACCACCTCCCCCATCCTCTCAAGGACCCTGCATGGCCCGATCCACTCGCTATCGAGCTTTGGGCATCTTCCCTTCTTTCTTTGCGGGCTGTAGGTCCAGACCAGCTCCCCAGCCTCAAAGTGCCTGCCACGGGAACGCACATCATAGTTCCTTTTCTGCCTCACCCCTGCGCTCAGCAGCTGTCCCCTGGCGAAGGAGTGAGCCGTCTCCAGGCGGTCCTGGAGTCTCCTGGCATACTCTGGGCCGGGAGGAACAGGGGGAGAATCGGGCGGCCGGCCAAACGCCAGGTCAGCTGGGGTGCGAATCTCCCTGCCCAACATCAGCAGAGCAGGCGTGCAGGACGTCGACTCCTGGACAGCTGACCTGTACGCCATTAACACCAGAGGCAGATGATTGTCCCAGTCCCGCTGATGCTCAGCCGAGACAATGGCCAGCTGCTGCTCCATACAGCGATGAAATCGCTCCACCAAGCCGTCACTCTGTGGGTGAAGGGGGGTAGTACGGCTCTTCTGCATGTCCAGCCTGCTACATAAAGCCGCAAAGACACGGGATTCAAAATTTCTCCCCTGGTCACTGTGGATGGACTCCGCTGCCCCAAAACGGCTAATCATCCCCCCGACCAAAGCGTCCGCTATGGTCTCCGCCCCCTGGTCAGGCAGAGCGTACGCCTCCGGCCACTTGGTAAAATAGTCCATGGCCGTGAGGACATACTTGTTCCCCCTCTCTGTGCAGGGTAGCGGGCCCACCACATCCACCCCAACCCTCTCCATAGGGGACCCCACAGGGAACTGCTGTAGCTGGGCATGGGACCTTTCAGTGGGGCCTTTGCGGGCTGTGCAGCCATCACAGCGGCGACAGAAGTCCTCGACGTCCCTCTTGTGCTGCCCCTAGTAGAAGCCAAGGCGGAGGCGACGCAGGGTCTTTGTCACCCCAAAGTGCCCTAAGCCCACGGCACCATGGACCGCTTGAAGTACTTCCCCACGCAGAGAGTGAGGCACCACCACCTGCCACCTCACCTCTCCGGTGGCGGGTTCCTTCCAGGCCCGCTGAAGCACGCCATCCCACAGTCGCAGGGCCTCGAACTTAGCCCACAGTCCCTTTGTGACCAGGGAGAGAACGGCCACTTCTTCCCATGGGGGCCGCCGCTGTTGGTCCAACCACTGGAGCACTGGTCGAAGGTCTGCGTCCTCCTCCTGCTGCCGTCTCCATCCTGCGGTGTCGACCTCCCGGAGCTCACAGCAGACTGGGGACGCCACCTCCACCGCAGAACATCCCTCCTCCTGGCTGCACAGCTCCTTCTCACGGCTCTCCATCCTTTCACAGTAGCGGCAGTCATCCTGACTGCAGGGGCGTCGGGAGAGGGCGTCTGCATTAGTATGGCGTACCCCTGCCCTGTGCACCACACTGAAGCTGTAGGACTGCAGCTCCTCGATCCACCGTGCGACCTGCCCTTCTGGCTCCTTGAAAGACATGAGCCACTGGAGCGCGGAGTGGTCAGTCCTTACAGTGAAGCGCAGGCCACAGAGGTAATACTTGAAGTGGCGTACAGCTCTAACGATAGCCAGCAACTCGCGACGAGTGACGCAG
This sequence comes from Gadus chalcogrammus, assembly GCF_026213295.1. Taxonomy (NCBI): domain Eukaryota; kingdom Metazoa; phylum Chordata; class Actinopteri; order Gadiformes; family Gadidae; genus Gadus; species Gadus chalcogrammus. Next base: position 24,242,982 of record NC_079417.1, on the reverse strand, counting down.
TAGCGGCGTTCAGCTTTGTTAAATGTCCTGCTGTAGTACGCCACCACCCGCTCCCCTTCCGGCCCCTCCTGTGCCAGCACGGCGCCATTGCCAACGTTACTAGCGTCCGTGTCCAGGATGAAGGGCAGGGCAGGGTCAGGAGGGGAGAGCACCGGGGCTTTGGTGAGAGCTCCCTTGAGTGTCTCGAAAGCAGACTGGCAATCCTCTGCCCACACAAACTCCCTGTCCTTCTGTAGCAGGCGGAACAGGGGAGCGGCCACACAGGAGAAGCCCCTCACAAAGCGTCTGTAGTAAGACGCCAGTCCGAGGAAGCTTTTCAGCTGTCTGGTGTCAGTGGGGGTGGGCCAGTCCTGGACAGCTTGCACTTTGTCCTCCATGGTGCTAATGCCTTCTCCCCCCACCCTGTGCCCAAGGAAAGTTACCTCTCTCCTCAGGAAATGGCACTTATCAGGATGGAGCTTCAAGCCCGCCGCAGCTACTCTCTCCAGAACCTGACGCAGTGAGGCAAGTGCTGTCTCGAAGGAGCCCCCGTGTGCCAGTATATCGTCCAGGTAGACGATACACTGCTGCCGGGGGATGCCGGCGAGCACTCTGTCCATCAGCCTCTCGAAGGTCGCAGGTGCATTGCAGAGGCCGAAAGGGAGGACCCGAAACTGCCACAATCCTCTGCTAGTGCAGAATGCAGTCTTGGGTCTGGCGTCCGGGGCGAGAGGGCACTGGAAGTAGCCAGAGCAGAGATCGAGTGAGGAGAACCAGGACGACCCAGCTACGACATCTAAGGCCTCGTCAATGCGCGGGATGGGGTAGGAGTCCTTCCTCGTCACTGCGTTAAGTGGCCTGTAGTCAACACAGAATCTCCACTTACCCCCCTTCTTGGGCACCATCACCACGGCTGCTGCCCAGGGACTATCTGAGGGCTCTATGAGGCCTGCCTGCTGCATCTCCCACAGCGCCTGGTCCGCAGCCTCCTGGCGGGCCAAGGGCAGGCGACGCGGGCGCATTCTGATGGGCCTGGCATCCCCAGTGTCGATCTCATGCTGCACCAGGTGCGTCTGACCCACATCGCTCTCATTCAAGGCAAAGCTGTCCTTAAACTCTGCCAGTAGTAGCCACAGCTGCTCCTGCTGTTTAGGGTCTAGTCCATCACAGTGCCACTGCCAAATTGCCCGCACAGTCGACAGCACAGTCTTCTCACCTGTCTGAGGAAGCTGGGCAGGGGAAGGGGCCCAGGCTCATGAGGTGGGGTGCTGGAGTGGCAAGGGAGTAGTCTGTAGGGGCAGAAACATTGACACAAGGGGGTGCGAGGGAGGGAGAAGGGTTGCGGGAGGAGGACTGAGACAATGGACAGGGATCAGGAAGACAGGGTGGTTGGAAGGTCTTTGCAAGGGGGTGAAGGGGGCCGGTGACGTGTGACTGGTCCATCTGAGCTGTTGTCGGTTGGGGCCGGATGAAGGAGGTGTTTGGCGGGGCCATATAGACTGTGGGCCCTCCTTGGAAGCCAATCGCCCCCCTCTCCAGGTCCAGCTGGCAGCCTGTACACCGCAGGAAGTCCAACCCTAGGATACAGGGGTCCTGCACAGCGGCTACCCACACTGGGTGGAGGACAGTCTTTCCCCCTACGCAGATGGACAACAACCCCTTCCCTTTCATGGGGGCCCTCTCCCCCGTGACTGTGCGGAGCTGCACAGTTGTAGGTTGGAGTACCGTCCAGGTCGGCAAAATGTCTGGCCTCACCAGGGTCACAGTAGACCCTGTATCGACTAAAGCCAAACAGGCCACCCCCTCAACAGTGACAGGAACATGACAAAAGTCCCCCGCCCAGGTCCGCCCCACCACGACAACAGGCTCCAGGATGTTGTCGTCTGCTTCTGGGGGGGGTGGAGCCCCGCCCCCCCGGCTGTGATGATGGGCTCCTCCAGACGACGACGGCGGGGGTAAGGGGGCAGGGCCTCGCGTCTCCCCAATTATGCGGACCCTGACCCGTTTCCCTGGGCTCTCACCGTTGTAGGGCACTCTCTGACAAGGTGGCCAGGCTGCCCGCAGCCCCAGCAGACCCTCTGCTCTCGACGAGACGGGGGGCGGCGGTCCGCCTGCATAGAGACAGCACGGACGAGTTCAGTGAGCTCGTCCACCCAGGCTGGCTTCTGTGAGTCCTCACTCCTCTCCCTCGCCGATCTCACCATCGGCTGAGGAGCAGGATGATCGTCGATTGCTCCAGCCCACACCAGCTCCCTCTCTATGGCCATCTCCAAGGCCTCTTGCAAAGTCTGCGGGTGGGCTAGCTGGGTCTGGATGCGCAGTTCTGAATGGGAAAGGGCCTGGAGAAACTGATCCCGAGCGAGTTCGCTCTGCACGGCTGGCGGCATGTGGGCGTATGCTCGCCGAGACAGGCTCTCGATATCGTTGGCCAGGGCCCGCAGCGTCTCCCCCGGCTTCATGCGCCTATTGCAGAGTTCCGAGCGCATTAACCCCGGCTTAACACATAGTCCAAAACGCCTCCTTAGTGCCCCCACTAGGGCAACATAGTCCCCCCTGTCCTCTGGGCTAAGCAGCAACAAACAAGACAATGCGTCGTCCGCCAGACACATCGCAAGCTGCAGAGCTTTGACCTTCACTGACCATCCGGCAGCATCGGCTAAAAGTTCAAATTGCGCGTGGAAAGCTTCCCAGTCAGCCTTACCGGTGTATCTAGGCGTCTTGATGGACACCGGGCTTGATGTGAGGAAGGCGCCGCCATGTCTGTCGCCGTGAAAATCATCTTTTCCAACGGCGGCTGGTTCCCGTTTGGCTCTACCCCTCACCAGAGACTCCGAAGCTACTCCACACGCCCCCTCGCCGTAGTAGTCCATCTCTATCTTCACCCGACAGTCCGCAGGGAGCATTATTGTTGTAGAGAAAAAAAAAAGTGACAACAAAAACAGGGCTAACGGCGATAGCAACTTCGGCTGACTCGCCGAGCACAGCAGGGCCGAGAAAAAAATATATAAATAAAAAATAATGATAATAGTTTCACTTCAGACACCAATGTAACGACCTCGCCGGTGACATAATCATGTCGAGTCATTAGTTGAAGGTAGTTTTTAATGGACCAAAAACCAGGTCACCGAAACCCGTAACATTGTAACAACATTGAACCAACAGCTGAAAAACCGGACCCAAACAAACCCCGGTTACCCCGGCAACACGGTCTCACTCGCGTGCAGGCCCCCACCCTCCTGCTCCTCCAAGGCCCCCCCCCAGCCGACCCAACGATTCGCCCCCCACGCTGATCGACAAGAATAACATTACAATACATGCACACAGAACAACTGGCACAACGGACAACGAAATACAATGCAACACACAACACACAAACCATTCAACGGTCCCAGGGTCGCTACAATATGTTTAACAATTATTATTTTAGATTGGTTTGCCCCTTTTTGGCTTTATAAGAAAATCACCTTGTTAATACCTTTTTTGAATGTTAACACAGAAATAATAATTACCACTCTTTTTTTATATATGTCTGTTTCTGAAACGAGAATCAAATGCCCAATATATACACAGACCCATCAGCTGAGGCCTGTTTCAGGTAGCTGGATTTGAGGCAACCCCGAGTTTGTTCGCTCTGAGTTAGTGGAAACTCTTAGTTGCTGCGGCCACATACGCCGTGGGTCTAACCTGCTCGGGAGGTGGTTAGACCTACTCTGAGTTTGTTGTCTATAAGGCTGAAGGCAGCTCTCCGACAGAAGGAAGTGTTAGAAATGGCATGTCCTTTTCTACGAGAGCCTGTGTACGTAGAGGCTTCGATCCTCAGAAGGAATCTCCGTGAGGAACGATTATTAAGACCCCGGTTGGATATACTTTATTTTCCTGATAATTTCCTTCACGAGCGCTATCGTTTTTAAGCGCAATCCAACATTTATTTAGACCACCTTCTCAGCCCCCATGTTAACTGTCAAACGCACCGGGGGCATGCTTGAAGTTTAAGTTTTTTGACGCAATTAACGCATGAGTAGAATGATCTGCCCCGTGCATCCCACCCGCTCTGTAGGCTACTACAGTCACTTTAACGTTGTGGCTTTCCCATGATCAGAGTAGCTGACTAACCACGGACCTATAACTGATGCAAGTCAAGAAACTCATTTTAAGAATGCAAGGCAGAAAAGTCCCTGGTAGCCTACTGCTTTTAACCAGATGCTGTTCTTCTCTACACGCACATGCTCAGCATAATCGTCTGCAATGTTCACTGAAGTAAAACCCTTTGAGTAAACTGTTCAACAAAATAACTTGTCCCACCACAGCCCGTGTTCTAATAAAGACAATCTACTTTTTATGAGGATTTCTTTATTTCCTGAAAGCACAAAGTCATTCATATTGGGTATGTTTTTAGAGCAGGGAACAGTATCCCAGTTTCCACCTCACCCACCTATAACTTATGTTCCAAAATTTGGATCTCCAAAGCATCCTTTTGCATCTTTTGAATTGTTACAATTGCATGAAGGTTGGTGAGGGCATCTGGTTCAAGAAGCCTAGGGCGATGACGCCATCAGTAACTGGAAGAAGATGATTAGACAGTGAAATTATTACTTGAGCCAGAATATTGCCCCATCTAATTTGTAACGTGCTGTGTTGCGTGTACATATTTAATTATTTTGAATAACCAACCTCTTATAAAGGCATTTCTATCCTCGAGGGTGGGGGGGGTCAGAGGAGCTCCCCCCAGGGATGCCCTCAGCCACAGGACGCATACTCTGTTCGCTGAGGGCCATCCCCTCAGCCTCTGTGAGGGCTGCAGAGGTGGACCCCCTCCAGTCTTCCGGGCCTCTGCTTTTTTTCGATGTGCTAACATGGAGGAAAATGTTACCCTAAAATTCAGTAAGCGCTATTTTGAAGACATATATATATATATATATATATGTAATGCATTTTGCCTAGGTGTAGCCTTCTAATATATCTAAATCCTATTAACTATTGGCAGTGTTGGGGTGGCTGGGAAATGTACTACTTACATTTACTGCTTAAATATAGGCCCATCACATGTTGAAAATAGCTGTTAAATTAGGTAGAGCAGGCAAAACAGCACAATTGATTTGATTTCAATTAAACATTAGTTTACATTTTTTAACTATATTTTTGTACTTCATCTTCATTTGCTGCCAAGTCCTCTTGGGGCAACTTGGGGTTGCGTAAATTGACACACACACATACACACAATTTAGCCTACATATTGTTACGTATTTTAGGAACACAAACTGTATTTCCCTCACTTAACCAATAGGGGGTAGGACCAAACATATAAGCCGTAAATACTACACATAGCCACAAGGGAAAGCAGGACATTACTGAAGGCTGCAATAGATACTTTAGCCACAGAGGGCAGCACCACAGACCAGGCGAGGAAAACCGAGGATTACGTCACACCTGTTCCTCTCCAAGTCTTCCGGTCCTCGCTGAGTCCATAAGAGCCTCCAGAATCGTGGAGGCAGACCAGAACTCTCCCGGCAGCGATAGGACATAGGTGGGTTATGCCTTTGATCAGCTAGGAGAATACTCTCGCACGTGCTTAGAGCGCATCTTCAATCTCTCTTTGCTTCAGAGCATCAGTTTACCATACCGAAAATACTTTATATAAATAAAGTCTCTTTAAAGCGATTCCTTTGGATTCGACCCCTCTTTCCTGGAAGAGCATTGCAATTTGGTGACGCCCTGACGTGATTGGAAAGTTCCGGACCGAGACTAGCGACCGCGAGGCCGTCGGGAACAGTTCAAGCTACTTACAGGCGCCACAAGAAAGGTAAACAGAACCTGTTGTCAATGACTAAACTCTGTATAGTTAGATTAGTAACATTAGGTGAATAGCTTGTACTGCCTCCGTCAGGCTGCGGGGACGTGAAATCTCGGACTGGTTTAAATTCATACAGCCGGTTAGACGAACGGCCTAGAATAAGCTAACAGATTGAAATTTAATAACGAGCTCACGAAGTAAAGGGCTAGGAGTGGGTTTTATATGGGTTTGTCGATAGACTGTATCCAATCCTGATTAGATCTAAATGTTTGTACCAACGTGGGAGACGTATTACCTGTGGTTAAGTGTTATTTATTTGGTGATAAGCTTCGAGTTCAGCCGGGCCACCATAAGGTATATTTATTACCGACCATAAACTTCTAAACTCTTACGGCGGAGCGAGGAAAGGTCAGGTTTTTAACGTTAATCTAGCTTAGTTGCATATTAAACCGGAAGCTTGGCCGTCGTTAGCCAAGGAGTTCAAATCGAATTGATTCCTCACAGCCCGGTTCATGTAACATCTAATGTGCAATTTTGGTTAGTATAGAACGCAGCCGTAGAGGTAGACTTACGCAGTAATAACCCATCTGCTATCAAGTGCCTCGCTAACCCGCCGTGGGGACAAACTTGCAGGAATCTCATACTTCTTATAGAGATCCAATACAGTGCGACCTACCTAGGTCAAAACTAGTTTGTTTCTACAGCATTTTGGATGTACCACGAGGTGTACGATTTAAAGGGACAACGCGTCTTGGAAAAGTGCGTTTCCTTTGTTCATACCTTCACGGTCGTTATAGTCGGACCCCTTTTCTGAAACAAACGCCATTGCTTGAGAGCAACAGGGGGCCTCAACTTAAGTGTTACATCCTCTCTCTCTCTCTCTCTCTCTATATCCCCCTCTCTCTCTCTCTCTCTCTCTCTCTCTCTCTCTCCCCCTCTCCCTCTCTCTCTCTCTCTCCCTCTCCCTCCCCCTCTCCCTCTCCCTCCCCCTCTCCCCCTCTCCCCCTCTCTCTCTCTCTCTCTCTCTCTCTCTCTCTCTCTCTCTCTCTCTCTCTCTCTCTCTCTCTCTCTCTCTCTCTCTCTCACACTCACTCATCTCCCTCTCTCTCTCTCTCTCACTCACCTTGACTCTCTCTCTCTCTCCCTCCCCCTCTTTCTCCCTCTCTCTCACTCACTCATCTCCCTCTCTCTCTAGAGATAGGTTCTCTCTATCTCTCTCCAAGCACACACTTATTGAAGGCAACAAGTGTCATTTTTGACCTGGGTGTTTTGATAAGGCAATGGTAGCCTGCACAAAGGGACCCACGGTGTGCTCTGTCTGTCTGTCTGTCTGTCTGTCTGTCTGTCTGTCTGTCTGTCTGTCTGTCTGTCTGTCTGTCTGTCTGTCTGTCTGTCTGTCTGTCTGTCTCTAGAAATATGTTCTCTCTCCATAAAATATTCCCTTAAAAATCCATCTGTTTCAAATGATAACAATGTTTTGGCAGTTACTTATTCAGCAAATGTGTATAATTGTCACATTTCACTAGTCAATAGCTGGAAGTATTATATTGTATATTTCATTCCAATATTTGAGGTATTTAGTTTGATTTTGATTTAAATATCAATATCTAGTTCATAACTACAGTTTCCGCACGCTCATTAAGTGCCCTCATCCTCATCCTCTACGAATCAATAAATCCATAGCAATAAGTTGAAAACCATCGGTAAAGCAATAGTTTCTGACGCATAATATTTTGGCTATAATTTTGTAACTAATATAATTCAACATCTATGGGAGAACAATATTTATGTATACATGTGATAAATCTGTAAATCCACTTTGTTTGTACAGACATATTGCTTTTGGGCAACCAGGAAGGTTGTTCCACAGTTTCAATATGGAATATTGAAAAGTAATTAACGTTGTACAATCTTGTAACTCCCAATTCCTCGCTCTTTCTCTCTGTCTGCCTGCCTGTCTAAAGATAGGCCCTCCCTCAACCCTTAAATTCCTTCCCCATCCTTTAGTCCCTATCTCCCACCCCCCCTCATAAAGACCCCCCCCTCATAAAGACCCCCCCCCCCTCTTCCCCAGAGAATAGAATGAACCCCCACCCTTCCCACATCACCTCTCTCTATCTCTCTCTCTCTGTCGCTATTTTTAACAATGATAACTTCTATTTGTAGTTCCCCTTATCATCCAAGGATCTCATAGGGCTATCTGTGTACATATAAATGTACACAAAGCGCAGAAACAGAGTGTATTAAGAACACAAATTGCGGTTAAGTGGTAGCCTTATGCCATAAGGTACCACAGTTTTCAGCCGGACAGATAGAACTCTGAGAAGTTTCTGTAGTCGGCTGATACGTATGTAGTATGCACCGCAGCCATATTTGTAGTTCTTGGTAGTGCCCCCTACTCGTTAACACGAGTTTATTCCCAATTACATCTCAACATCTCCAAATGTACCACAAATATATAACTATTATAAGTCCCAACTAGACGACCCCCAGCTTTCCAAGTAGCCGATCTCTTGCATTTGTACTAAATTTGTTCTCTTTTCTCGTCAGGCCTTGGCAACCCGAGCAGTAATGGATGCCCGACATTCATCATTTTTAATCGTTAACATTACTACAAATATTCTCTTTTCTAATCAGGGAGTGGCAACACAACGATCAGTTGCCCACAATCATCATTTTACTTCTGTGCATAAAATATGAATTCTCTTTTCTCTTTAGGAGGTGGCAACACAAGCATTATAGTTGCCAAACACTCATCTTTTTACTTCTCTGCATTGATCTTAATTCTTTCTCTCTCCAGGCAATGGCAGTATAAGAACGAATGCCAAACACTGACAGTAATTATTTTTTTTCAGGTTGCTGAGCCCTTCTGTCTATTCAACATGCGTTTTGTGTAGCAAGACAGGTAGAGAACCAGGCTGGTTCAAATAGACACAGGGTTCAACTGCTAGAATAATATGTCGAATTAATAAATGGTGCACATGGTTTTAAACGGTGCCCAAGAAGGGAGTTAGCTCAACTGCGGTAGACACAATTACAATACGTTTTTTGCGAATATTAAATCTACATGGGTTAAATTCTGCTATAATCAGCTACTACATACGAACAAACACTGCGTGAAATGTTCAAAGGTCAACTATTGCCTCCATTGGGGCGATTGCAATAGATATAATATCGTACCACAATATGCATGCATTATCTTGTATTCAACAATTAGGAAAGCCGGATTCCAGAACCGAAAGAAGTCCTACAAAAGGGCACCGACCCAGGGGTCTTGCATCAACCAGATCCCTGTACGGCAGTTACACAGTGATCTTAAAATAGCTAGACTCCACATCATGAACGGTTAGCCTTTAAAGTTGTCCATAGCGTGCATACCGCTCGTCCACAGAAGTCCGGGGTTATCCAGGCCTGGGGATTCTTATTAGAAGAGTTCTGGGATAACCTCCAATAGAGGAGTCCCCCCCAATAGAGGATCCTGAGGATAAGCGGTAGAAATGCATAGTTCAACAGACCTGACGAGGTCCAAAATACCAAAATAAGAAAGAATACAATATATATTTCATTGCAAACTATGAAAATAATAAAAGTCTTCACGTAATCTATGTTTAATAATTGGCAATATTTACAATTAAATTACATAAGTAATAAAAAGTAATCCATAATTCATCATAATTTTGATTAAACAATATACGTGTTACGTTTTTTCTCTACACGCCAAGACAGTGGATACTCGATTATTACAATATATCACAACCAGTTTAATGGTCAACCAAAACGCACAGCCGTACGTAACCCCGACTGTCCCCAACTGACAACGTTACGGTAACAACAGAGTATGATGCCTAATATTGAAATGGAGATTTTTAATATTAAGATATTTTGATAATGTTAAATTTAAGTTTTGTATGTTTGTATTTTCCCATGTGGTCTTGTCACCCTGTTATTCTGCAGGGTCGTTCAAAATCCTTTGAGGTTAGTGGAAATCAGTTCTCACTCTGTTCCTCTGTTGTCCAGTGTTGGTTTGGGCCCGTTAATCCTTGATCCCCAATGAAGCGCAGAGACGCAAGTGATAAGGAACGGCCAACCCCATATTTATGACATCTTAAGGAATGATGACTTAGATGACCATATGGTTAACAAAGGCTTTTGGTTTGTTGTGAGGCAGCTGTCCTCAGCAACACTTCTGAATGTGTAAGAACTCCTGGCCACTCAGCGGACCTTTCTGCGGACCCTTTAGAAAATGAAGAGCTCCGCAGGAAGAAATCCCATCTGAAGTCTCAAATTGTTGAATAATATGCTTATTTTTAGGTCTGTTGATGCATGTTATGATTATTCTTCGTTCGTGCTTTTCTTAAGAATGTGTATATAGAGATAAAAATAAAATGAAAATAAAAATCAGTAAAAATATAAAATGAAAACAAATGGTGGATTCATATACCATGTGTGAATGTCCTCTTGTGTGTGTCAGAGCCACCAAAATAATGGAGGTTACTCGACTGTTACATACACGAGGGGATATTGAAAACATATCACATATAAAACTAAGATAATTAGAAAATGGTTCATTATAATTAACTTGTAATAACATTTGCTTCACCCAATAACTTCTGAATTTTTCTTTTAGGTTCAGTTTTTGTTGTGTTTTAGAATATCACCCTATATTTAATGCCCAGATGTGCATAATTCGGATGACTCTTATTCTACCTAGTTTAGATCGATTTGATGTTGACCAACAAAAAACTAGAAAATTATAATAATAAATACTGTTCATGTAATGGTATAGTTAGGTCTGGGACCTGCGTAGCTAAAAAAACTGTTTTGGAAATAGTAATGGACGTGTCCGGGACATGTATAGCTATAAATATGTAAAGATAAAACTGCGTTTTACTTTACTTCACTTTGCTAAGACATATGCACGTTTGATGTGGTATGCAAAAGGCAGAGAATAAGGCGTATACACGTTTGATGTGGTATGCAATGTACATAGGAGTGAATCTCTCTAAAAGATCCTATCGTGAAACCCCCCCCAACCCTGTCCTCTCAGGTCCAGTCGCCCCCCTCTCCCCATCCTTTTGTAATTGTTAAAATGGTGAATGTCTCGAAGTTAAGCCGAGACCACCATAAGGTATATGGTGAATGTGCCGAAGTTAAGCCGGGCCACCATAAGGTATTATTTATTTATTCTCTCTCTCTCTCGCTCTCTCTCGCTCAAGTGTGGACAACATCAAATGCGAACAATACGTAGAATAAATGAAGATTAGGTCATCCAATATACATAGTTAGTGTAGGACAATCGGGTAGTATAATGAAGGTAACTGTTGGAACCAGATACGGTTACAAAGAAGTGATGTTGAACATACAAATTTTAACATTGTAATTTCCCTTTTTTCATCATTTTTGGTTTATAAGATAAGAAATGGATTAGCAATACATCTGCTCGCCAGGGACAATATAGGCTCAATTTAGATTCAGAAGTAGTAGGTTAACCTTTCAAATGCCACTGCTACTGCTGTAACGCTTTGATACAACGTCAGCGTCTCATAGTCTGATATTTATTTTTACTCTGATAAGTTACGGCGCATCTGACTCATGAAACATTTACGGTTTACTGCATTTAACAACAGCGTGGTCTCAAGACGGCTGCATAGACCCACAACTATCGACCTTTGGTTTTGTATGTACTGGTCTTCATATATCTTCATAATGGATTGGTTTATGTACAGATGATTAAGGAAAGGAACTTCAACTTGGTTGCACTACACCGTTGTTAGGATTGGTTACATTTAATGCGCATGGCTGAAGCAATGCGCAAGGAGGGATGTAGTGTGAATATTAAATCAAGGTTGAAGGTTGTATTCCCAGATCACAGACCAGAAGCCGTCCGATCCAGAGGATCCTTCACCAACGTCGGTGACACCTGGCGAGTGGATCTGGGTGAAAAAACACCATCGAAAGACCCTAGAAGACCGGTGGAAGGGGCCATACAAGGCACTCTTGGCCACACCCTTTTCTGTTTCTGTAGAGGACCGACGCGGGGCCCAGTGGCACCACCTGAGCCGGTGCCGCAAAGCAGATACTCCTGGCAGATCGTGGACTGAGACCCTGACCGACCTAGCTGCACTCCAAGCCAAGGACAAACACTCCTCATCCCAAGACGATGGGCCACAGCGTGCCCTTGGGAAAGTACCTGGTAGGATTCCTTCTGGTAGTCCTGTTCCAAGAAGGAGCGGGAGACAACATCGCCAGGTACCCACCGCCTAAACCAACAACAACAGGTCAGGTCTTGTTAAGGTTCTGTCGAGGGATAGAAAGTATCTTTGAGCTGAATTTTTGTGATATGCTGCCCTGTGGGACCAGGAAGGACCGGGTCTACCAGGCAGAAAAGTACATGTGCGTAAGCACCAGACGAAACGGTAGCTACATGAGAGATTATTCCTGCGAGGCGTGGTTTCAGACATCGTGGCTTACCCATCCTGGGTACAAGGAGGGCTATTATCCCCTGAGGTCCAACTACAAGGAAATCCAAAAGGGAATCTCCCTTACCAGAAGATTATATGGCTATAAAGAAGTCTGGAGCAATAATGGTCTAGCAGTCAAGGGAGAGTCAATATTCATAAAGTTAAGGGCAGATTTACTCATTCCCGAAAACAGATCTCATAAGACAGACAAAGGCCTGGTTTTTCTAATGTTAAGGGCGGATACTTATGGGGAGGACCTAAAAGTAGTTATCCATCTATCAGGAGTTGCATGCGGGCCCAATAAATTTCCATCTAGAGGGACGTATGATTCCTTAGGAGCGCCACATCTCTCACCACCCCCGGTAGTGCACCCAAATGGAGGGACGCACGAAGAATATTGGGAGGTAAAGACGGGTGAGCTTGATCAGAACATGTGGTTAAAATGGATGAACTACACGGCCCGGGCCCAGGGCAAGACCAACTGCATTATCTGTGCCGCCGGCCGCCCCTCCTTGACCACAGCCCTCGCTAGAATCACCCCGCATAATTCACCGCAAGGTTTTGTTTGTCTATTGGAATTGTTCGTGGACGGCCACATCACAGGATGCTCAATTGCAATAAAATCCAGACTAAATAACATGTATCCTCAGACCCCGATTAGATCTATACCCCCAAGATTTGAAGTTAATTTAACTCCGGACTATCATTGTATCACAGGAAGGGGAACAGGGAGAAAGGTGGGATCATTTCCTCTTGACTCTTGTAACACCACTAGAGAGATAAAATTGTTGTCCAATATGACCCGTGCCCGTAGTGATATATGGTGGTTCTGTGGAGGTCAGATCCTCAGGGGAGTTCTCCCCTTTAATTTCTCAGGAACATGCGCAATCATACAGTTAATAATGCCCATCTACATTTTACCCGATAGCAAGACTGTGATGGATCTCACATTATCCAGCAGCGGTGGTCTCCCGGATTTGACCCGTCGGAAACGAGAGTATGCACCAGTCCCGGGTAGTTTTGATAAAAACATATACATAGACGCAATAGGAGTACCCCGAGGGGTCCCCAACGAACATAAAGCCCGGAATCAGATAGCGGCAGGATTGGAATCAGTTCTATTTTGTTGGTCTACAATTAATAAAAATGTTGACTGGATAAATTACATATACTATAATCAACAACGGTTTGTTAATTTTACAGAAGAGGCAGTCAAAGGACTGTCCGAACAATTGGATGCCACCTCCCGGATGACCTATCAGAATAGGCTAGCTTTAGATATGTTATTAGCAGAACGAGGAGGGGTGTGCGGGATGATAGGGACAACATGTTGTACATTTATCCCCAATAACACAGCACCAGATGGGTCCGTGGCCAGGGCATTGGCTGGACTGCAATCCCTCAAGTTGGAGTTGGCCGAGAACTCCGGTATTGGTGACCCAATAGCTGGATGGATGGAGAACCTGTTTGGTAGGTGGAGAGGTATGATCCAGTCAGTACTCATCGCGGGAATAATGGCAGTAGCCGTGTTAGTTGTTGTCGGCTGCTGTTGTATTCCCTGCGCACAAGGGCTACTGAATCGGCTGATCACCACAGCAGTGGGCGCTACAGAAGTGCCAGGTGACATTCATGCTTACGTAGGAATCAGATATAATCAGTTGAACTTGAATGAGATACCACCTGAGGAACCCGAACCTATCCAGTTACAATATATAGAATAAAATGCCACCATTTGTAGCACCTGTGTCTAAGATAATCAATATCCTGGATTTACTTGAATAATTAATTATTGAACCACCAAGACGAGTTGTGTTTGTTATTATATAGTATTGTTTGGTTGCGAGTACAACCCGTTATTTCTGAATCGCTGCATTGATAATGGTACTGTTGATCTTCCTTGAGACGATTGTTTTACAGGCCACCTGTTACTGACACGACGACGACGGAGAACCTGTTTGGAGGCTCCCATGATGTAGGAGTAACCTCTCTGAGTTGAGCCCTTGACAAGGAGGGACGAGTCTTGGGTTCATGAATTACAGGCCCGACGGCGACAGAAAAAACAATGACTACGATAATAACATCGCCCAAAACCACCCACATGAACCGGCGCACCAATACACGAAGATCACTTGAACTCCCCAAATCCATGCCCAAACCACCAACATGAACCGGCGCACCAATACACGAAGATCACCTGAACCCCCCAAATCCATGTTAGCTTATCAATCATTTTGAAATTTTAAAATTGTATTATGACCACCAATTCTTACGTTACTTTTGCACCTGTTGAATATTTTATGACCTTGTTGCACATAACCAAAAGTATTAGCTCAGGATTTCTATGGATAGTTTTGTTTGTGTGCTGTTTGGCCATGTGATTGTATGATAACAAGATTTATGTTCATTGTTGTATTGTTAAATAATGACCTGTATTTCCAATGAGACCCTCAAGGTGATTGCCGTCTCAGTATTATGGGCGCGTAGTGTTTTTTTCCCTCTCTTCAAGAGTTCTTCCCACAACGGTTGATGGTGTCGATGATTGATCCTACTTTGGATATGTTTTTCGGTGTGGTAAATGGTGTTTATGATCTAAAATATTATTGTATGGTCATCTGAGATGACCAAGGAGGGACTGTTACGTATTTTAGGAACACAAGCTGTATTTCCCTCACTTAACCAATAGGGGGTAGGACCAAACATATAAGCCGTAAATACTACACATAGCCACAAGGGAAAGCAGGACATTACTGAAGGCTGCAATAGATACTTTAGCCACAGAGGGCAGCACCACAGACCAGGCGAAGAAAACCGAGGATTACGTCACACCGGTTCCTCTCCAAGTCTTCCGGTCCTCGCTGAGTCCATAAGAGCCTCCAGAATCGTGGAGGCAGACCAGAACTCTCCCGGCAGCGATAGGACATAGGTGGGTTTATGCCTTTGATCAGCTAGGAGAATACTCTCGCACGTGCTTAGAGCGCATCTTCAATCTCTCTTTACTTCAGAGCATCAGTTTACCATACCGAAAATACTTTATATAAATAAAGTCTCTTTAAAGCTATTCCTTTGGATTCGACCCCTCTTTCCTGGAAGAGCATTGCAATATTGAATGAGTGGAAGATATTAAACTATCCTCTTATTTTATTTAACTAATTTATTTTACACAGGCATTGACTTGTTCAGCTATTTCCTGCCAAGCAATCTCTCGCGCTCTCGCTGCCGCGGCGGTATTGTTTTTTTTTGTTTAAAGGGGTAACTGCTCGGCATACGCGTTCATTAGAATTTCCAATTCCGTGGGGAAAAGTAAGTGGATCTCCGCTTTTGGTCCATGTTTGATCATGTTATCAGAGATCCATTGATGATGGCTGTTTATAGTCAAGCCCCCAACCCAGCGTGAACACACTCCGAGTTGATTAAGCCAACGCTGATCGCCTGTTCTGAAACCGAAAACCCAGAGTTGCTTTTCAACCCTGAACTCTGAATCAACCAACTCAGAGCGCAGGATTAAACTCAGAGTATGTTAAACCAGCTGCCTGAAACAGGCCTCTGGTAAGGAAAGTTGCGCTGGAGCCCGGGTAATATCGCACATGGCTTATTCAAGTTGCGCGCTAGACATTCTCTAAAGTGTCGAGACTCAAGCACTTAACTTACCTTAACCGATTGTTCCATACAAATTGTTAGTTAACGATTTAACAACTTCAACGCTATTACAGTCGTTTTTTTTTTTTAGGACTTGGGCTAATGACCTTGCACAGAGGGAAAACCATCTACACCCTTTGTCATTGATTTCTATGCATTCACTGATCTTTACAGATGGGTTTGTTTTAAGCCATTGCATATAATTGCTCTGCCCTGCAACACATTATAAGCTACACATGTTTGTTAAATGAGAAATATGGTCTGGGTCACATTGAAACAGTAACAGTTGTATAACAGTAGCTAATTATACAAACATTATACCAACATTGCAACAGGCAAGTTTATTCAAACATCACACTAACAAGAACACAATAAGAACAGTAACTAATAGTAACTAATAAAAAAAAGAGAAATGATTTAACAACACTGAACATACTGAACAGAGGCAGGGGAAAAGGACAGAGGAAGAAGACTTCCATTGTCACAGCATCAAGGTCCAACTGTAGAGATCAAGAAAGGAAGAGGCAATGAGGAGGAGTACAACAGAACACTGCTCTCTAGGAGATTGTTTACTGATGTAAACTAAATTGATGCAGTCTTAAAATTATGATTCTAATCCAGTTTTCTGTTTCAGGAGAAAGAAATGGCTCATAATCATTACTAAAAAAAAAGCTTTATCATCGGCACTAGTGAGGATTAGAAAAAACACTCTCTGTAAGTAACATACATATGTAAAACATTCGCGCATTTCTTTTTTTTCATTAGCTCACTAAAACTCACGCAAAAAACAGCTGGTGTAACTAGTGCATTAAGCAACCTCCAACAGCTGGTGTTATTGTTGCGGGAAAAGGGAAGTGCCGAAGTGCTTCAGAAACTGCCGTAAAGCAGTACCTCTGACAGTATGACAATGTGTGATGTCATCGCATGATTTTAACGCCTTTTTAGAACAGATACGTGACCTTAAAAAATGCAATATTCAGCTGAGTTTATTATCTTAGCCCATCCTTTTTAACGCAACTTTCAAATTACTTGACAAAAAATTACATCGTGAGAAAAGTGGATTCTGAGGATAAAACCCCATTGGCTCCCATTCATTCTGGACTCGCCTGACAGCGGCCCGCGTGGTCAGAGATTATTACTGCAACCAGTCCAGAAAACCGGAACTAACCAGCGAGTGCCCATTCTCCTCATATTAGACATTCTCTGCTACGACCAAAAGTGGGCTTGCCTCACTGAAATGCAGCAAGAAAGTGGGAGATTTGCAACTTGCACGTACCGGCGACGCATCCAAATGGATTACTGCAAACCATTAGGCGGTGCTGCTTAATGTGACATGTTAGAGGTCCCATGACATGAAAATCTCACTTTATGAGGTTTTCTAACATAAATATAGGTTCCCCTAGCCTGCCAATGGTCCCCCAGTGACTAAAACTTGCGTTTGGTGTAAAACGAGCACTAGCTGTTCTGCTCGCCTTTGAAAAAACGGAGGCTCAAGTGCGCTGATTTGGAATGTCTTTTTTTTATGTCGTCATATAGCATCTAAGCTCCTCCCCTTACTCTGCCTGGCCCGCCCAGGGCCATTGGCCCGCCATAAGACACGACCGTGCGAGCGCCACATGTGTGTGTGTGAATACACACACTATAACGCAAGTGTTTCTTGTCGGTTCTTTGACGTCTCTTGTATTTCCACAACGAGACGTGGGGGTTATCTGAGCCATGGTTGAGAAGGAATTGGGGGAAAGGAACTTTGGCTTTGGCTCGCTGAAGTACATGAACTGTGACATGCCGCCGGTTGCCGCGAGGCACCATCGCCCGGCAGCGGGCAGCCGGCAGCAGGCAGCGCGCGGTTCAGTCGACTTCAGGTTGATGTGAAAGTGGAAGAACCAGAGACGTCGCAGAACCCGACAGTCGTTTGTGATTCATAATATCGTCTGGAGGCACACACAGCTTTTGGCTGTGATAATATGCATTATATGATATAGATATCTATGTATTATATGATATTATTTAGATATAGAGCTCCAGGACTGTAACGCAAGTGTTGTACACTTCCTTGTTGTTTGGATAACTGTTCTGCTTTTGGTGTTATGGCGCATAACACGTCGGAATCTCGTCTCTGGTATTTCTACAGCGATACTCGTAGTGGGGTTATCTCAGGGCCACACCCCCACCCTCCTCCTTGACCCGCATCGCTCCTCCTCATTTGCATTATAGCTACAGACACCAAAACAGCGCATTTGGGGGAAGCTCAATGTGCGACTGGCTCGGAGTGGCTGTAACTCTGCACCACGTCTGAATTTCGGGAACGTCTTTGAAGCCCTGTCTAACCTAACGTTACATAATATGAATAATATTATGATGCGACGCCACATAACTTGCCATAAACTTTGTCTTGTCAACACATTCTCACTCCGAGCGCGTCGATTTCTGACGAACGGTCAGTGACTTTTGCTTCAGTTTCTGACGCAAAAGGGTACCCTTGCGCTGCTTTTTTAGACGCATGGGGTTTTCAACTAGTTACAATGTAACCCTTTGACGGGGGACCCGATGGCTGCACACAGAGGCGGTCCTGGCTGGATTTACGCCCTGGGCGAATCATCCCTTGCAACGCCCCCCCCCCCCCCCCCCCCCCCACCTCGTCGCCAAAAAAGAAAAAAGAAAAAAAAAGACCTTACCCCCAAACCCTGACACCAACACAACAATATATTATATTATTTGTATTATTTTAATATATATCATCTTAAATACAAAAAGGTAACAAGAACAGAGAAAAAACAAGATAAATAAATACAGTATATAAACACCAATGTAAATTGCACAAGGATTCCACAGGATCTAATAACCATGCTTGAAAAATCCCTGAAGAAAGCTAAAAAAAACAACAACAAATAAAACTACTCTGTGGAGCCTTTAAAAAAAGATTTGTGCAGTAAACTATATTGTATTTTGTATTTTACATACGAGTTTTGTTTTGCATCATCCTAATACCATCTCTGAATAGTTCCAGTAATGATAACACACCAGTTTTGTTCATAGAGAAACAGCAGATAATTAACATAATCTGAATTCAGTGCTCAGACTGTAGCAAATTTTTCACCCTGGGTTTTTCACCCTGTTTACAACTGGCATTAACATTACCAACAGGTGTGAAGTGCAATCTAATACTTGACTGTGATGATACATCGACTTACAACAAGTTGAATGACACCTCTGTCGTGGTCTGAGGGGGTCTGTATCTCTTTCTCTGGCACTAAGCAACTTTGAGGAGCATGGTAGGAACCCGGCTCTCACTTAAGTTTCTTTGTGTTGCAAACACAAACTAGACTAGGTTGCCTATGGGTAAAATAAGTTGCATGACATGATGCCTCAATTCTAATAGTTAGCAAAACTAAAAACCAAATTCAGCGACACAGTTGTCTTCTGTGGCTAATAGCAACATATTAGCAAGAGGCTAATAAATAGCCTATAGCCTGTCCCTCACGTCACACTAGAAATCTGCATACCTTTATCTTTTGCCCGTTTCTCCTCTTCTTCTTTTCTTCTTTTTCTGAACTGGGCACCTGACCCATTGCAGGCCCCCCCCCTTCCTGCCCTCGGGGTCCGACCGGGCCAAGTTTCGGTGCGGAGGTCCCAGTTAGGCCCTAGAATAAGGTATTAAAATTTCAGGGCGGTAGGACCTTCCTATCTCAAAAACTGTTTTTCCACCACATTCTGAACCATTAGGTCTTGCAGGCTACACTTCTGAGGGGCTTTGTCCAAATGACACTCCATTTGGGAAAACTTTTTTTCTCTAAGGGCTAGAACTCCAAATCTCGGATATGTCGTTCACGGGGCCCCGGGAAATGTGTGTAAACATTTTAGCATCCCTAGCTATCTCGAAAAGGTTGGCAAAGGGGCGTGACCTCCAACAGTACAGTAAATGTACATAAGACAGAGGTTAGTTTCTAGTCCCCATTTTTTGTGGGATGGAGGTGTACATTTGTGGCTAAAGGTGTGTAGACACAGCTGGCCTGTGGCCACGTTTTTGAAGTCGGGTGTCAAAAGGTCAAAAGGAGCCGGCACCACGCCGCTTATGAGATAACAAAAAGTTAATGTGTGTTTCTCTCATAACTTTTTGTCATTATTAAAGAGAGGCCTGATTATCAGATATGCATGTTGGATGGCTAGGGTGTAGGTCTGGGAAGAACTTCAGGCCAAAATCTTGCAAGCGAGCCGCTAGGTGAGTTGCAACGAGATGGAGCACTTGCTGAGTCATTTCCTGTATGCTGGAGCCACAGGTTGAAGCGTATGCGTCCTTTGAGACCCTCTTTGATATATAAGAGACCCTATACATATACAGCCTACTTAAATGTTGTCGACTCAGTCACCTATTGCATCACTTCCTTTAAGGCTTCGGCCTCCTAATTGATCATTGTAGGCTATAATTGAATGCCCTCTTTCATATATATATGATACCTCCACCACTGGGACGTGGCAACAATTCTCCAAATCCATATGGGGAGGGGGGGGATGCTTGTGGACAGTGGGGTTTACCCTAGACATAAATAGGAAGTAAAATCAGGAGAAGGAATGACCTCTCACAAATATTTATTTGATAAATTGTTTCAAATAACCCTCCCTCGTTAAATCAATGAGCTTGGTGTTTTGCTTTCAAAAATTAGTTACAGAAAAAGTCTAAACTGCAGAAAATAAACACATCCAAGCTGCCTTTTAAGGATACCTTGGAATATCTGTCTATTTTTCAACCATCGGACCCTAGTTTACGACAAAAACAACCCAATTGACGGCAGCTCCTTTGCCGCGTGAGCCACGAGCATTAGAGGGGGCGGTCGATAGCAACCACCATAGCAACCATGACGGTCAAGTGACTGGATTCAGCCCCGTTGAAAAAAATAGAATAGCCTACCTCCCTACACACTCAGTAGTAGATTAATGATATTTAAATTATTATGACCATGAAGTCTTTATTTGCATGGGTTTACATGTCGTTGTGTAGCATGGAAAAATCGGAGAAACACTCCCATTCAGAATGCATTGGTTTACACTTCGTTCTTTGGAGCACGGTTATTTTTATTTATTTATTTATTTCCGTTTTTGAGGAGTTGAGGATTTTTCTGCAATAATCCAAAATCCAATGGAAAACCCGTTGGCTTTTTGTCAAGGGAACCGAGGGCGACGCTCACTTCCGGGTTTGCCAACATACGTCATCCCTCTCCCACTCTATACTGTAAAAACACATGTTCAAGATGAATGATAATGCATTAATTTAAAAACGTAAAACGTAATCACGGACAAAATACGTTTTTTAGACAAACGTAATTGAGAATGCCGAATAGTTCTCTGGGAACGTAATTTTGATGAGAAAGGGTTGCTCTGTCAGTTGTCAAAAAAAGCGCACGGACGTGGCCTCTATAGCAACGACCTCAGCGTCAGAAACTGAAGCCACTCCGAGCGCGTCGATTTCTGACGAACGGTCAGTGACTTTTGCTTCAGTTTCTGACGCAAAAGGGTACCCTTGCGCTGCTTTTTTCGACGCATGGGGTTTTCAGCAGCCATCGGGTCCCCCGTCAAAGGGTTATTGTAACTAGTTGAAAACCCCATGCGTCTAAAAAAGCAGCGCAAGGGTACCCTTTTGCGTCAGAAACTGAAGCAAAAGTCACTGACCGTTCGTCAGAAATCGACGCGCTCGGAATGAGAATGTGCATCAGCCCTTCCTCCTCCGCCTCTTCTATTCTTCTTCTTCTTCTTCTTCTTATTATCCTTCTTATTATTATCCTTCTTCTTATTATTATCCTTCTTCTTCTTCTTCTTCTTCTTCTTCTTCTCCTCCTCCTCCTCCTCCTCCTCCTCCTCCTCCTCCTCCTCCTCTTCTTCTTCTTCTTCTTCTTCTTCTTCTTCTTCTTCTTCTTCTTCTTCTTCTTCTTCTTCTTCTTCTTCTTCTTCTTCTTCTCCTCCTCCTTCTCTTCCTCCTCTGTGATAGTGTGTGAACTGGTTGATATGAGTGTGTCTCAGGGCCAAATGGTGAGACTTGGCAGCTCTGTCAGTTGTGAAACAAAACGGACGGACGTGGTCTCTATAGCAACGACCTCAGCTACCCAACACTGATCAAAAAAACGATTGTTTCTCTCAATCAAAGCACCAAACAGGACAACTGATGCCCAGAGCCTTAACCCATACATGTTGTGTAATTAACAAGGACACGTTGGTGTAGTTGTGTTGAGGAATGTCACAGATGTCACTGTAAAATCGCCGTTATTGTGCAGCCATCGGCTCTTCCGTTAGCCAATGGGATGAATGCTTATAGCTTCATATATTGCCGTGGAGGGATTACATTGTAATGAGTGGAAAAACCCCTGCGTCGAAAAAAGAAGCACAAGGTCCTCCGTTAGCCAATGGGATGAATGCTCATAGCGTCTCTATGTGCAGCCATCGGCTCTTCCGTTAGCCCAGTGGTTCTCAAACTTTTTACCAGGAGTACCACCTTAGAAATGATTTGGCTCTCCAAGTACCACCGGAATTAAAATAAAGTGCGTAGGCCTATAACTACATAGAGTTTACACAGAAGGCATTAATATTAATAACACGATTTATTATTCACATAACTTGACTTGACTGAAGCAACCAACTGTCTATAACTCATGCATTGTATTTAAACACTTGCAACGGGATAATACTAACAATTGAACAACTGCCTCAATAGGGCTACCCAGCAAATGGGGATATCATCTGGCATATAACATACCAGTCAATCTAGTGAGGTTATTAACAAGTATACTGCATTAAAGCATTCAGAGCACTGAATATAAATTTTAACAACTGGAGTCAACCAATCCTGTTATAAGTAATCATGCGCAGCAAAGAGAGAAATCATGTGTACTGCGATAACACTGTAATCAAACTATCATGAGTAAGAACAAGTGTATCATAGAAAAACAACGTATTCAGTATTAAAAAATACTGCAGTAAGTGCCATAAGGTCAGAATATAAACTATGTTTAGGTTTGAAGGAGAATGTACTCAGGCACACATTGAAAATTAGGCCCATCATGCTTAGTGGGAGGGGTGTGATGTCTGGGTCGATTTGAGGTTAGCTTTAGCCTCAGACTTGGTTCAGTATCCAACCTGCTTCCAGCACACAAGTTGAGGGGGGGTGGCATCCCCCTTTGGAATTAAAATGATCAAAATCATCCCCCTTCTGAAACAGCCATCCCCCCTTCCCATCCCCTGTTATTTTATCAGTTAATGTGGAAATATTACCGCTATTTCATTATAGCGGTTTCCTTTTCAATTCGGCGCAAGCAACGTTACTTTTCCCAGGGACAGATTTGACAGCGATACTGCATTCTCGGGCAGTATGCTATTGCGCAAGCACGCAGGCGTACTTGCGCAATAGTGCCTTCCCGAGCTCTCATTCCACACCGTACGAAACTGACACTGGTAGCGTGAAGCAGTCTCTGCATCTCAGACATCGCTTCCGCAGGCAACTCTGTCCCCTTTTCTCCTACTAAACGAAAAACTAAAACGAAACAAGTAGCCTAACCATTGCAAATAATTTAAAGCTGCAAATAAAACGGCAGCAAATGGACTATGGATTACGCGTTGTGATCTTCTCTACACGGCCGGGATTACGGCTGCGTCTTGCGGCGGTTAAAATAGCCGACACACTTGGTTGCTGCGGGTCTGCTTTCCCGAACTCACCGTTGTGTTTCAGGAGCATATATTGCCGCCTAGTAGCCTACTTGTAGTAGCTACTCTGGTAGCTCGATTTCGCTTGGCATATTTTACATTTCACCTTATGATCTCCTATTTCTTTAAAGTAGGCCTATTTCAATTCTTCGCTGCGCTTTGCTTTAACCGCCATCTCTTAACTTTTTGAATTCTGGTGTGCCTGCACACGGCACGGAACGCGCCACACAGAAATGGATACATTTAATTTGCTTTGTGCCCACGGCATGCGTTAGTGGCGCTGTCACGTTAAAATTGTACCGGGGGCGAAAATTGTACCGGCCTACGTCATCGTTTGTTTACATCCTGACAACCTGACATCATGCCCTGCTACAGACGACGCGATGCAGAAAACATGTTTCCAAACGACGAAATAACATAATACAGATAGCGGATCGCTATCTGAATTATGATAGATGGCGATAACACTTGTTTTTACTTTATATTTGTATTGTATTTAATTGTTTAATCGAAACAATAAAGAAAATTGCCAGCGAAACGGGCGATCGCGTCAAAGGACGCGTCAAATCACGTAGGAAGGTTCTTGAACATTCTAGACTATGAAACCTGCTTAAAACACTCAGTTTACTAGCTAAATTCAATTAAACAATTCAATACAATACAAGTATAAAGTAAAAACAAGTGTTTTCTAGCGGTCCGTTATCTGTATTATGTTTCAAGAACCCTCCTACGTCATTTGACGCGATCGCCCGTTTCGCGGGCAAAACATTTGTCATTTGACGCGATCGCCCGTTTCGCGGGCAATTTTTTTTATTGTTTCGATTAAACAATTAAATACAATACAAATATAAAGTAAAAACAAGTGTTATCACTATCTATCATAATACAGATAGCGATCCGCTATCTGTATTATGTTATTTCGTCGTTTGGAAACATGTTTTCTGCATCGCGTCGTCTGTTGCCGGGCAGGTTGTCAGGATGTAAACAAACGATGACGTAGGCCGGTACAATTTTCGCCCCCGGTACAATTTTAACGTGACACAGCCATCGGGTCCCCCGTCAAAGGGTTACATTGTAACTAGTTGAAAACCCCATGCGTCTAAAAAAGCAGCGCAAGGGTACCCTTTTGCGTCAGAAACTGAAGCAAAAGTCACTGACCGTTCGTCAGAAATCGACGCGCTCGGAGTGAGATTGTGTTGGTCTTGTAGCCCCTCAGATTGCTACAAGATGCATCACCAAGCACCAGCCATGACCCCACAGGTCTAGAGTGCGCAGGTAGGATTGCTCATTAAGTGAATGTTATTAGAATTAATATAATGAGAATACTGTGTTAGTTGCCCACTAATACCTATAGGCTATTAAATACATAAAATAGCATGTCATGGGACCTTTAAGCACATTACGCTTGCGGGTAAAAACGACCAAATATTTTATCGGAAGTGCCTTTCGTTTAGACGGTGATGGCGTTTTTGATGCTTAAAAAAGCAAAAATCTGAAAATACCCTCCAGAGTGGAAAACTTGAATACGCTCCGCACACTGCCATGACGCATAACTCTGCTCACGTCGCGTACGCGTTTACGTCACACAGAGCGCCAGTACAGGGAAATAAAACATGTTGGATTATTTCCATGCGTCGGACCGTCAAGCAAGCTGCTCTGGCAGCTCTAATAAACTTACAGGAGTCTTTCCACGATATGTACAGATAGTATTACTGAAAAGAGAAGGATCTGTAATTATGTTTTGGTTTTCGCTGCGCAGATAAGAGAAGGAAGATTCAACGCATGCGCTCAGACAAGTGTGATAGTGTATCACAGCACAGCACCACCTAGCCATCTGACATGCATAAAAACACTTGTCACCGTATGCACGCAGATTTCCCCCGAAAACGCTCGTCTAAACGCGGTATAAAGTGAAGACGCGACGCCACTTTTGAGTCTTCTGTTCAGACCCTCATCATGTAGCCTAGGCTAACCGGTTTACTTCTAAAACCAACATGACCGTGTGCATCACATTAAAGAAACAGCTTTTTAGTTCATGCCGAAAAAAGGCTTGTGCCACTGCCTAATATTTTTGCCAATGCTGCTTTATGCCTCATGAAGAAATGTATAATTTTATGTATATTTCTGAATATACCCAGAATAATATTAAGTCTGAAAATAATCCAACCACTTAGCACCATCTGGACATAATATTTGTAGCCTTTCAATGATGAACCCATTGTGATATTATATACGAAGGATAGCTTATTGTCCTGAAGAGGACCATGGTTGGGAAGTTTGTAGGCCCAGGATTATTACACATAAAAGGAACCTTTCAGGACATTTTCTTCCAGTAAAATTTGATTTCTCCCTTTGTACATTTACTGACTAAACTCCAACCGATCAGAGTAGCTGGGCACATGGAACCCCTGTCAGTCAACATTAAATGGGACGTCCCAAAGTAGCAACAGACATCACTTGCTAATAACGGAAGACAGAAAGCGAGTTTTCATTTTTTTATTGAAGCAATTGAAAGAAACCTTTAAGCCTTGACTGCGAACTTGCGCACAGCATAAATAAGGTCCTTGCGCTGCTGCTTCTTGGTCCTCAGACTCTGCTCACTTTTGGTGAGCTCGCGTCGCAGAGCACGGGTCTTCTTGGGTCTAAGGTCCAGGGGCTTGTACTTCTTGCCCTACAGAAGGAACACAATTTTGGTCAACAGAACTCAATTAATTCCTGCTGGATCAATGAGTTATACAGTGCAGGTATAAACCTTTTACATATAATTTAAAGGGGCTAAGAATCAGGCTGTACAAGACTAAAATGTTTCACATTTAACCAGAGAATATAAAGGATTTGTAGGCCTTTAAAAGATAGACATATAGTGGTCCTCTCTGGTCTCAGTCTTTTGGTAAGCGGTTATTCATCAGAGAAACATCAGCTCAAAAGTATCATCTCAGACCAGAAGCAACATCTTTACTAGCATTGTTGGAGCCATCTTCAGACCCGTGCTTCATTCTCACCTTGTAGAACTTCCTCAGGTTCTCCTTCTGTGTCTGGTTGATGACGGTGAGGACTCTGGCGATGGATTTTCGGACAACACGGCTGAAAGAAACAAGGCAGGTTAGAATTTCATAGTCTACCATCATCATCACTTTTTCCCTCTTGGCACACTAGTTGCCTTGGGTGCTCCCGTCTGAAGATATTGTCGAGCTATCGCAGTGGGCAGCCAGTGCCCGGGGAGCAGTTTTGAGGTGTCTTTGCTGGAGGACACCTCATCCGTGGATGAGGACGTAGGAGAGTGCTGCACATCTACTCGCCACGTCCACATTTTTGTGTAGCGGTCGGGACTCAAGCCGCCAACCTCCGGTTACCGGTCCAACTCCTTAACTAGTAGGCCACTGATGCCCCATCCACTCATTAACCCATCTGGGATACAATGACCAGCATACCCTTAAACAAAAAATCACATTAAGCGAGTACGCCGAACATTACACGGTTATGTTCCTTCTTCACAAAATACTTTCCCTGATCTTTCCCACATGTTAAGTAAAACTTCAGAAGGTTTGCAGTCATCAAGTGATAATCAGTTCGGACACCAACAGTCCAAGAGAGCTGTTTGAAGACAGTGTGAAACAGTACAGTCACTGCCGATGAGCCAAGAAGACATCCTATGACTTCGGCAAACATCTGGGTGGGTTGAGGAACATGGCAAACTGATTTTAATACAACCATACATTTTATAAGCCAATAACCATGTCATCTTGGGTCTCAGTCTTTTGGTAAGCGGTTATTCATCAGAGAAATATCAGCTCATAAGTATCATCCCAGACCAGATGCCAAAACAGAAACTCAGGTTCAATCCGTCATCAACCGCCAATCAATTATACCCCTAAACAGACACTTACATCTTGGAGAGCTTGGAGGCTGCTCCACCGGTGACCTTGGCGACGCGGAGCTGGGACAGCTCGTTCTTCAGGTCGTCCAGCTGCTTCAGCAGCTCCTCCTTCTTCTTGCCCCGCAGATCTCGAGCCTTGATCTTTGCCTGAGGATAAAACGTCAAAGTGTTAGAAAGTACAGTACCTTTATAAGACAACCAAAATAAATTACGGCGTTAATTGGAAGGGTAGTTTTAAAAATAAACCACTGTTCATCTCTGGTCTCAGTCTTTTGGTAAGCGGTTATTCATCAGAGAAACATCAGCTCAAAAGTATCATCACAGACCAAATGCCAGAAGTGGATCTATATTTTCCGTTTTGTAACACACGACGCACACGTAGACTATATTTAACCAACAAGTACTGTTCCGAGTTGTGATTTAGCGACATTAGGCCTAAAAATGCTTCTCAGGCAGTGAGCCCCCAATGGTTCGGTAAAACAGAGCTTTAAAAAACGATCCATCCGAACCAAAGCAGCGGTCCAGCTAAACATCAGAAGGCTCTCATTAACGCAGTTAATATGACAATATAATACCTAGTTTATGCACGTAATTATATTATAGTCAATATACACATTATGCGGTTCATCCGCATGGCTTTATGTATCGGCTGCACACGGCCCACAGACCGATACACGACCGCGTGGATACGACTGATAACGTTCAAAACCCAAATTCTACGGAGCTAGTCGAGCTAAATACACATAATTGACGAGCTAACAACCTGAGGCGAAAAATGTAGGACAAACTACGGCGTTTTGATTTACGAATAACATGTAAATTAGCAGTTTTTCCGAGGAGATATTTCACTCACCATGTTGCTCCTCGCTGCCCTGTTGGAAAGACCGGATGTGGTGCGCGGCGAGAAGAAGTAGCTTCCGGCAAGGGCGGGGCTTATCTCCTCCAGAAAAGGCTCCCCCTCGCGTCACGGAGGACCTAATAGTCATAATACCAATACAGCACATCATTATAAACATCAATGAGTGTTACAAATCAAGAATGCCAAACCAATGAGGACATTTGTTTTCATGGAGCATTAAATTGAAAAGTGGAGGAAAATATATGAAATAGAGAGTACCCTTAACTCTAATGAGTGCATGTGTCACGGAAAATATGAATGTGTTTAATTAAGTCAAGTTCACGAAAACTCATACATCTTTTATTAATAAATGAGACAGATTGTGCTGACAGATATTGTTAAATTGAAACATGAAAATCTGTAGTGATTGTACAGTATTTGCTGAGATTCCAACACACAGAAGACAGTGAAAGCAAGTCACAGAAGTGCATCACTCTTGTTTGTTGACAGTATGTAAATCCTTGGGTGAAACCCCAGCCATTTCTAGCTTAAACTTTTATTTTACCGTTTCATATGTAAAGACTCTACATCCCCCTTCATCGATATCTCGGTCGATTGAAAACCTACCGCTTCAATCCTATTGCAAGCATGCTGAACCACTGTACATATCATTTTTTGCATAAAGTTTTTTTTATTTTTTATATCTTTGAGAAGAGAGCTGGTTCTATCCCAGAGAGAGAGAGAGAGAGAGAGAGAGAGAGAGAGAGAGAGAGAGAGAGAGAGAGAGAGAGAGAGAGAGAGAGACACACACCCACCCCTTAGGAGCGCCATCAGGAGGCATGCAGATATTGTGGCGCTTTCATCAAAACAACATCACTCTGGTACACAGATCACAGCATTGTAATACAGTACAAACATCATAGCACTGTGGTAACAGGACTATAAATACTGAGGCGATCATATCGTGTCCACTCCTCACTTATAAAGTTCTGAATGCAAATTAACATTTCCATATGTATAAATATCATACCTTATGTATATAATATGTGGAATGTCAGTTCCTCTACAGCGACACAAGGCAGGTCAAGGTATGTGCATGTCCGCTGATCAACCTTTACCCTTCATTCACCAGCACCACCAACCGGTAACCACCAGTTCCCACAGGTCTGAGTCGTGTAGGCCCTGGAAGCCCTGCAGGATGAGTCTTCAAGCGGACCTTGTCAGCTTTGTACAGACAACAGGTTTGGAGGGGGTTGGAAGGCCCAGTAAGTGTCATGTTTTGATTCTGGATGGAACCCAGTGCCCAGCCCTAACCCCCAGAGTTTAGAGCAAACGCCTGGTAAGCCCTGTATCTAACACCTGTCCCTGGAAGCCCCTCCCCTCGGCCCAGCAAGACACACCTCCTTGTCTCTCTGGCCCTGTAACTAGGTCCTGATATCAAACCCCTTTCCTAAACCTGGTTCCCAATCATTCTTCCATAGATGCCCTTGTCCACTCGTCACCTGAAAGTAAAAAACAATCCAAAGCTTCACAAGAGATAATAAATAGTTCTGTTTGTCTCCTGATCACTCTGAAGAAACTCCAAAAAAGCTCCATTATCGTGATATAAAAAAGCAGAAAAAAGGAACATTTGAAAGCAGAGTTGGAAACAGATTAAAGCTCAGAGTCATCATGGTGGTGTCCAGGTTCTCTTCATCAGCTCCATTGTGCAGCAGCTCCAGAGATAGAAGGTCGGATGCTCCCTTTAGGAGAGGGCTTGGATCCAAACCAGGACATCTAGCAAAAGATCACATGAAATATCAGCTTCACAATATCTTTATTACTCCTAGGAATATTAGGGGACCAATAACCCAAAGTAATCATTGTATCTGAGAGGGCAATATTCTGGGTCGAAATGTGTTCCCAAAGTGTAAGCGCTGCACCAAAAACAAAATAGGAAACACCTGTTTGATAAGGTCTACGTTACACCAGATCTCATGGTTGGTCTACGTTACACCAGATCTCCTTGGCCCAGTTTTTCAAAAGAAATCCAGTGGGATTTCAGATCACGGATTGAATAAAATCTTGGAAATGGGTTTTTCAAAGCTAAAGAGAAATTACGAACTAAAATCAGATCATGTAATCCGATTTTAAATTTGATCTGGATCAAAATTGCCCTTTGGGTTATTCAAAACTTTGAACTCGGTTGGGGTTCTATTTGATAAAAAAAAAAAAGGTTTACCTGTTCCCATCGGAAGGGTGGATTCAGTTGGTTATCCTGAAATTTAATATTTGGATCACAGTGATCCAATACAATGCCGTTCAAAAACGGCAAAAAAGTAAGATGGATCAGGTGATCCTGGATAGCAATCCGGATCAATTTGATCCAGATTATAAAAAAAAAAAAACTGGGCCCTGGTTGGTCTGCGTTACACCAGATCTCCTGGTTGGTCTACTACGTTACATCAGATCTCCTGGTTGGTCTATGTTACACCAGATCTCCTGGTTGGTCTATGTTACACCAGATCCTCTGGTTGTTCTACGATACAACAGATCTCCTGGTTGGTCTACGTTACACCAATTGTTACGTAGACGGTAGACCGGATGTTCATATCTATGTTACTCCAGACATTGTGGTTGGACTGAAAGTTAGTTACTCTTAAACGTTCACAAAACACTCAAGAGAGAGAGTCACTAAGAGGCCTTGGAGATGTTCTTGTGGAGGTAAACCCTGCTGTGTGGGTGCGCTGCCCACCTTGTACTCTAGTGTCTTCTTCAACAAGTCCTCCTCCTCTCGCGTGAAGTTGAGCAGAACGGAGACGGCTCGGATCAGATGGAAGGCCTGAGGATCAGAGAAACATCATCACCTTGCGGAGTCAGCCAGAGTGGTCACATCAACCTATCACACACTGAGCAATCAAACACATAAACCCAAATTATGCTCCTAAAAAGGTGGATCTCTATGTCCCCATTTTTGGAGCAGAGGTCCACATAAGCTACGTCACCCTCATCAGTTAGGCTTAAAATGCACACTCCACTGAGACGGCTCTACTCGCATTGACTGAGTCACTCAGTTCTGCCAGAGCCTCGTCCCTCTCATTCTCCTCGACCTGTCTGCGGCGTTCAGCACCGTGAACCACCAGATCCTCCTCGCCACTCTCGCCGAACTTGCCTTTGCTGACTCTGCGCTATCCTGGTTCACATCCTACCTGATGAATCGCACCTCTCAGGCAAATTTAATGGCTCCTTGTCCAAACTCTGCACTCTTGACACTGGCGTCCCTCAAGGCTCTGTACTGGGACACCTTCTGTTCTCCCTACATACTAGATCATTATGCTCTGTTAACACATAACACGTTTCTTCCTATCACTGCCACCCTGACAACTACTGCCTTGACTACTGCAAGCTCCTGGGTAGACTCCCTGCGTCCGTGTTCAAACCTATGCAGCATATCCAGAACGCTGCCGCACGCCTCCTGTTCAATCTACCTAAATTCTCCCATGTGACCCCCCTCTTCCGGCACCTCCACTGGCTCCCTGTAGGAGCTTGCATTAGGTTCAAGAAGATGGTACGCCATCACTACGGGCAAGCAAAGTTCGATCATCAAAGTCACAACTCTTTTTTTCTGTTTTGGCCCAGTGGTGGAACGAGCTCCCTGCCGATGTCAGGACCGCAGAGTGGCTCACAAGCTTCCGCAAGAGACTCAAGATTCAATTAATGTACGCAGTTATTGTATGTTTTACGTCCTGGCACTTAAAGATAGTACTTAGTATCGTGTAGCATCTTATCCTAGCTTTGAGGAGAATGGGTTAACCTAGCGATTGTTCGTACTTGGCACTTAGTTCTATGAAAAACCTTACTGTACACACAGCGATATATTGTTTGTCTTTCTTCTGACAAATTCATTTATTGTACTTTGCTTTGAATACATTTACTACAATATGCCCTAAATGTAAATGTAACAAATAAAAATAAATATTTTTCTCATTTAAAAAAGGAAATTTCATTATCAAATCCATAACAACCAGAACTTTGGAAAAACTCCATCTTAAAAAATAAGGGCATATATATATTTTTTAATTGAGGAAAATGCTTGAGTTTCTGTTTTTTACTTGTTTGTTAACTCCATTTCAAATCTTAACAGTCTTGACCAATTTGATCAACAATATCAAAACATTGTATCTACTTAAATGCTTTGATGATGCTTTGATACCTCCCATCTTTTTCTTTCGCTCTTATATCCCATACCCCTGCATTCTCTGGTTCAGTGAGATAAGTGCACATTCGCTTTAAGTGTGCACTTCTCTCAAAAATTGGTAAAATCTGTGTTGGAATGGTATGAGGGCCATTCTCATACACATGTATTCATTGGTGAGGCTGGACCAATTGTTCTTATAGGAGAAAATGCCTCACAGCTTTATGTGGAGCCGACCATGTTCACATATTCAATCGCCACAGTCTCGGAACATGAGACATACTGCTTTTTAACTGCCTTTGTGAAGAATGAACAAGAGTCTGTCCATACTTGAATATAAGCTGATGCTGATTGCCCTGTTGAATTTCATTTTTTGTTAGTTCTCGTCTCCATTTGTTTGTGTTTCTCACTCACTAACTTGTAAAAATGCTTGTCGGATATTTGGATTTGATTGGCTGAGTAGCGTCACATTTACAATGCAATTGGTCTCAGAGATTCCTCGGCCGCTAAACCATTGCCGTGATGGCTAGAAAGTGATCCATTAGAACTAGAATCACTCAGTCAAAGTGTAATAATTCTCATTAATTTATGCGTCATAGGTTGGGCTCTGGATAGGATGCCGTCTTGGTCCAGACCCGGGCAGAGGATTACAGTCCTCTGCCCTAGACCAAACCCAGACCTTCTCACCTCAGCCTCGCGGCACGACATGAACTTGAGCACCACATGTTTCAGGTACTCAAAGTTGATCTCCCGTGAGTCGTTGAGGTCGGAGGTGTTGGTGACGGTGACGGTGCAGGTGGAGGTGGAGGTGGGGCGGCGGGGCGTGGCCAGGCCAGGTAAGGGGGCGGGGCCTGGAGGAGGGGCAGGGGAGGAGGTGGTGAAGGAGGTGCAGGTGGTTGCTAGAGGATCACTGCTGGGCCGTTGGTCCTGCCTCTCTCCCCGGTCCTCTGTTGCCCTCTCCACTCTCCCCTGGGGCTCCAGGTCTGGCTTCAGCTTCTGGAAACATCCACAGGTACCATGAATACTGCTACGTAGTGCTTTTACATTGTATACTTCCTGTGAGTCTAATGAAGAATACCATGGTAAGCAATCACCATGCTCAAATATCTTATTGCGCATACACAAGTCATTTTTGTAAATAAAAACATCAGAGACATGTGACCAGCTCAAGGCGTTTCACCCACCAGCTCCTTCTGGAAGGTTCTCTTCAGCTCAGCTAACCTCTGCTGCAGCTGCTTGATGGTCTGCAGAACACAAGAAACAACATCTGTTTAAACATAGTCTGCTTTTATGGCGACACATTAGTGCCATAATTCACTAATGTGATAAAAGATGCATTCGGGCGTGTTATATTATTCCACACACGTAGATATTAACTGCGAGCGCGCAAATGATCTCTGCGCGCGCAAAACAGCCTCTCGCGCGCGCAAATTACCTCAGCGCGCGCAAAACAGCCTCTCGCGCGCGCAAATTACCTCAGCGCGCGCAAAACAGCCTCTCGCGCGCGCAAATTACCTCAGCGCGCGTAAAACCTCTCGCGAAAGATGTTTTTACGCTCTCGCTCGAATTTAATTTTGGCACTATGGGGGAGGGAACCAAGGGAGGGCGGGCTTTCCTATGATTGGCCGTTTCTGAAGCGCGATATTTGATTGACAGCCCTCCTCAGCCCTCCTCTCATTCAATTCTGAATTGTACAGTAAATGGCTGAAACGATAGTTACTTATTGTAACTCTAGATTCTATGAGTATAGGCACAGCCTTTTAAGGCTATTGCTATTGGGTTATCCCTAGGCGTGAGCCGTAGCACTGAAAAATTTGTAATCCCCGACCACCAACAGCGTGGGCCTCAATTACGTCCGCGTGCGGCGTGCCTCAACGACGTCCCCATTTCGCAGATATAGTCGGGCGCCGGCGGACGTTCTGCTCCCAATAAACAGCTTTTCTTCAGCTATTTAAGGGACAATGAGGCCGACACTTAAAAGGCTGCGCCTATACTCATAGAATCTGGAGTTACAATACGTAACTATCGTTTCAGCCATTTACTGTACAATTCAGAATTGAATGAGAGGAGGGCTGAGGAGGGCTGTCAATCAAATATCGTGCTTCAGAAACGGCCAATCATAGGAAAGCCCGCCCTGCCTTGGTTCCCTCCCCCATAGTGCAAAAATTAAATTCGAGCAAGAGCGTAAAAACATCTTTCGCGAGTGGTTTTGCGCGCGCTGAGGTAATTTGCGTGCGCGAGAGGCTGTTTTGCGCGCGTGAGAGGCTGTTTTGCGCGCGCAGAGATCATTTGCGCGCTCGCAGTTAATATCTACGTGTGTGGAATAATATAATACGCCCGAATGCATCTTTTATCACATTACTGAATTATGGCACTAATGTGTCGCCATATGCTTTGACCATTCACAGCTTCACTTGGGCGGTACTTTTGAAGTGTTGTCTGCTTAATGGCTGAATGTAAACGTCCACACCTCCATTCACCTGGCAGATTAGATAGAAGTAGACATCTCCATTCACATGTTAGGTTATATAAACGTCCACCTCTCCATTCACACGGTAGGTTATATAAACGTCCACCTCTCCATTCACACGGTAGGTTATATAAACGTCCACCTCTCCATTCACACGGTAGGTTATATAAACGTCCACCTCTCCGTTCACACGGTAGGTTATATAAACGTCCACCTCTCCGTTCACACGGTAGGTTATATAAACGTCCACCTCTCCATTTACATGGTAGGTTATATAAACGTCCACCTCTCCATTCACACGGTAGGTTATATAAACGTCCACCTCTCCGTTCACACGGTAGGTTATATAAACGTCCACCTCTCCGTTCACATGGTAGGTTATATAAACGTCCACCTCTCCATTTACATGGTAGGTTATATAAACGTCCACCTCTCCATTCACACGGTAGGTTATATAAACGTCCACCTCTCCGTTCACACGGTAGGTTATATAAACGTCCACCTCTCCGTTCACACGGTAGGTTATATAAACGTCCACCACTCCATTTACATGGTAGGTTATATAAACGTCCACCTCTCCGTTCACACGGTAGGTTATATAAACGTCCACCTCTCCATTCACACGGTAGGTTATATAAACGTCCACCTCTCCGTTCACACGGTAGGTTATATAAACGTCCACCTCTCCGTTCACACGGTAGGTTATATAAACGTCCACCTCTCCGTTCACACGGTAGGTTATATAAACGTCCACCACTCCATTTACATGGTAGGTTATATAAACGTCCACCTCTCCATTCACACGGTAGGTTATATAAACGTCCACCTCTCCATTCACACGGTAGGTTATATAAACGTCCACCTCTCCGTTCACACGGTAGGTTATATAAACGTCCACCTCTCCATTTACATGGTAGGTTACATAGGAGGATAAGTGAGGCTGCAGACCCGGTTCTTGTCGGCCAGCTGCTGCTCCAGGTCTCGGTTGGTCTTCTGGAGCAGGTCGAGGTCGTCTACCGTCACCGCCCCGTTTAGCTCCGGCGGGACGCAGGTATCCGGGGGCTGGAGCTGCTCCGTCAGGGTCTCCACCTCCACTTCCAGGAAGGAGATCTGCAGACAGAGGAGACTCCTCAGTCTGGAGCTACATTGAAGTCGCTCTGGATGAAAGCGTCTTCTAAATGCCCTGAATGAATGCTTTATTATCCTTCTCCATTTTTCAATGTGGACCACAAAGATGTGTGCAGCAGCGTAGGAAGAGGACTGGGAATCCATAGGTCCTCAAGGGCCAACATATAAGATAAAACAGCAGTAAATAATTAACTATTATTATTGATTCTATTGGAATAAAGAAAGTCACAATACTGACTCCTCACCACACATTAGAATCCAAAATAAAGCCTCCAAACTACAGCCCTACACCCTACGGGAGCCTTCGTCATATTTTACGTGTAGAAAGGTGTGCAGTCCTGACCCGTGATTGGCAGGAGTCCAACAGCTGTAATTGGCTGACGGCGTCCTCCTGGAGGCAGGCCAGCTGCTGGTCCTTCTCCGCCTCCTGCTGCTTAGCCTGGGCTCGCTGGCCCTCCAGCTGGGCCTGGACCTGGGCCTGGAGCTCCACAACACCTCCCCTGGATGCCTCGAGGTCTGAGATAGGGTCAGAGTTAAACACTGGAGGGACGTCAACCAGAAGACGCTAATAATTTGTATACAAAATAAAATATACAAATTCTAAGCAAACTAGTTGGAATGGCACATACATATAGCCTCATTTCGTACAAAATAAAACTAATATAACTCAATGTTTAAATCAATGTTTAAATCAATGTTTAATCAACATGATCAAGAGAAGAATTTACATAACTAAGTGACCATAAACACACTTTTAAAGACCACCAGAGGCTGCATAAGGCGAAAATACCTGATGGTAAACCAAATGCAAATCAGCCCTGTAAGGTGGAATCTTACACATAATCACATTAGGGGCTCGTATAAGGTTCATACCATTCTTGAGCATAGTAATCTGCTCCTCTCTCTTGGCCAGCTGATTAGTGAGACCGGTCACTTTCTGTTGCACTTCATCATGGGACTTCAGCAGGTCTCCCACCTGAGATTTGGAATACCAAACTAAAGGTCACGAAAGGACAAAGGCAGCACTAAGGCCATGTCCACGAGGGAAGGGGGACAGAAATCCATTAATGTGACGATCGGGATTCTCTGCTTCTGCAGTATTTGCATGAGGTTATCCTAAAGAGGTAATTTGCATAAACGATGTTGTGGTTGGCAATATTCATTCATTAAAAAAATAAGAAAGCCAGACTTGTAGAACACCAACGTCTAACCACAGAAGATAAAATCACGCAAAAGATTTAACCCAATGTCATATGGTGAGTGTGTGACCTGTGCTTGAAGTTCCTCCTTCTGCCTCCTGCTGTCCTCAAGAGCCATGGCTATCTCCACACTCACTGTCTGACGGCTGACCACCTCCGCCTAGCGCGCACGCACGCACGCACGCACACGCACACACACACACACACACACACACACACACACACACACACACACACACTTGAACCTGAAAACGATGGCTGCAGAAGTTTATGTTGGCCTTAAGGAGAGCAGTGTGCTCTTACCCTGGCTGCAGTCAGCTCCTCTGCCCGGGCCTGGAGGGAGGTGAAGGCCTTGTCCCTCTCCTCCTCCATACCCCTCTTCGCCTCCTCGAGACTCCGCTTCTCCTCCTCCATACACCTCTTGTCCTCCTCCACCTCCCTCTGGAAGTGAGACACACATGAATGGGAGCGAAGCACCTCAATGCATATACATATCAAACAACCAAACAATCAAACAACCCTATACTATATTGGAGAGTCAGGTATAAATCTGTCACACTCCGTCTACCTCCCCCCTTCGGAGGCAATAGAGGGGGTTCTGCAACGTCTCCTATGCACTCTGCGGTCACCACGGAGACCTGATCCTCACATCTCAGGTGAGATCTGCTCCTCTACTTCCCCATGACTGTACTAGCTAGACTATTTTCTCTATGTTCTTAACCCAGACTCATCTCTGGCTACAAGATCTAGTTTAATAAGTTATAATATAATACATATAACAATGTAAATAATTAAAATTATGCAGATGCGCATAGAGCTACAGCAGCATGCTGTGAATAATTTCCCCCAGAAAGTCCTC
The DNA here is from genome assembly GCF_026213295.1 of Gadus chalcogrammus. Lineage (NCBI taxonomy): Eukaryota > Metazoa > Chordata > Actinopteri > Gadiformes > Gadidae > Gadus > Gadus chalcogrammus. Next base: position 24,204,884 of record NC_079417.1, on the reverse strand, counting down.
CAAGCATTCTGAAAGTGTCTACTCTATACACCATACTAGAAACGCACTGCGTTTGTTGACAGGTTTCTAACAAGCAGAAACGATGGGCTGAGGCAAGAGTACACCTAGTCGGTGTAACAACAGTATTTAAATGATTATTGAAAACACTTGGCCAATCTTGTCTCACCATCCTGAGGCATAGAGCCTCCTGCATGGTCTGGCTCTCTGATTTGACGATGGCCTTCTCCTGCTCTAGTCTATCATTGGTGTCCTCTCTGAGCTGCTTCTCTACCACCAACTGCTGGTCCAGCGATGCCTTCTCGGATAACCAACCTGTTTGCTGAGGAGCAGAGAGAGAAACGCATACACATTATTTACTGAATCTTACTCGTCTCGTATAATGTTTTTCTACCATTGTCCTGTCATTTCTACTGTGATACCAACATATCCCATCTAGGATTAATACAATACATCGTATTTTATGAATGATGGTGAATTCATGAATCCATGGAACATTTTTATTGGGTGTTCAAGACTGTGTGAGTCTTGGTTCTCAGCTGCTGCTCCTCACCATTGTGCTCAGCTCGTCCTGCAGCTCAGTGATCTCCCGCTCAGCTCTCTGGACCTTCCCTCTTGCCTCCACCACCTGCTGCTCGAGGGCTGTGATCTGCAGGGAGACAGGGAGGGGTCATGGAGCACAACCACCACCACTACTCCACCGCCACCATCGTGGTGGTGGTGGGTGTGCTGGTTTTGATCATCCATTACAAGACATTTCAAAAGGAAGCCATAGTGACATCACAAGTGTGAGGGTCCACCCAGGGGCATTATGATGACTTCAGAAACGGAAAAGAAACTTCAGATCTTGGGGACATTTTCTTTCACTTCAAATTAGTTTGGACTCATATTGCAAGTGGCAGGGGTCTGTAGACATGTGTCACATGGAACAGGTTTTTACTGGAAACAACCGGCTGAACCACAACAAACGTGATATGGCTGACCATTAATCACAGATCAAAAAGACAGAACCATAACTTCAACAATAGCATCATCTTCCTATTGTCCGAATCCCTGCTTGGCAAACAAAACCAATGGTAAACTTCACTTTACCCACAGCTTGTGGAAAGTGCCCGGACACCAACATCCTGAAACAAAGTGTCGCTAGATGGGTCCCAATCATCCTGTGTAATAAACTGGCCCCTTTATAACCAGATTTGTTAAAATAGACTTCTGAAACCTCCATCTTGCACTCGCAAATAAGTTGATCTTTGGATGAATTGATCCTTAACAACACAGGAAACACTAACTGGGCCCCTCACACTGTTTGGCCCCGCCTCAGGATCCAAGATGACCCCCCCGCTAAAGGGTGGCCCTACACACCTCCGCCATCTTGACCACCTGCTGAAGGGGCCGCCCTACATGATGGACCCCCACTGAAGGGGCGGCCCTGCACTCCATCTGGACCGTGTAAACTCAACACCTGGATGAGCCCCCAACATGTGATTTCACTAGAGGGTAAATGGCTGATGGTGGGGGCACTATGGGTCCTGGGTCTGACCTGAGCGTCGGTTCTCTCTCGGTAGGACTTGGACGAGTCTTCCTTGTGTCGGAGGAGGGTCTGCAGCTCGCCCACCGTGCCACTGGCCATGCTCACCTGAGGAGACACAAGGTAGGGTCTAGAACATAGAGATAGTGTATCTCTGCAAAGATTCTGGGTGACAATACCAGAAGTAGAGGTTGAATGTTAAGCTCCTTTTTGTTTAAGGGACATTTGCTGGCTGGGGAGTGTCTCTATGGTGTGTCTGTGTGTATGTGTGTACCTGTGCTTCTAGGGAGCTGACAGTGTCCGCATGGCTTGTCCTGGCCTCCAACAGGTCCTCCCTTGCCTTCTCCAGTCTCTGCTCCACCTCCCGCTTCTGTGGAGAGGAGGAGATTCAGGTGGTCAGGGAGTATGAAGAAGGGAGTAAGTGAGGGAGGGGAGGGACTGGGAGGGAGGGGAGGCACTGGGGGTGGGGGGGGGAGGGACTTGGGTGAGGGGAGGGACTGAGGGTGAGGGGAGCGACTGGGGATGAGGGACTGGGGGTGAGGGGAGGGACTGAGGGTGAGGGGAGGGACTGGGGTGAGGGGAGGGACTGGGGTGAGGGGAGGGACTGGGGTGAGGGGAGGGACTGGGGTGAGGGGAGGGACTGAGGGTGAGGGGAGGGACTGAGGCTGAGGGATTGGGGGTGAGGGGAGGGACTGAGAAGGACTGGGGGTTGATAGGGAGGGTGTAGCTTGTAGGTGTAGACCTCCTCCATCAGCCCCTGGAGGTGCTGGTCCAGGCTGAATTCCTGCTGCAGCCTTCTCTCTAGACTGACCACCTTGGCCTGGAGCTCTGATAGGGTGGAGGCATGGTCTTCCTCCACCACCTCCGCCTGGAGACATACATATCACTAGATAGATAGAGGGTACATGGCACAAGATACCGAAATATTGACATAGATATAAAACAGCCAGCTTGAGGGCTCCACTGTCACCTTGTGCTGCTGTAACTTGAGGTTGTTGTGTTCTGTCTGTAAGGAGTAGAGAGACCGCTCCAGACAAGAAACCAAGGCCTGGGACTGGACACACACACATATATCAAGACTATGCACATGCAGATTAATCACAGACTGACAGACAGACACAGACACACACACACACACACCCCTACCTTCTGGAAGTCCTCAGAGACCTGCTGGATGACCGCCTGCAGCTCCCTGCCCCTATGCTCCACCAACCTGCTCCTCTGCTCCGCCTCCCTGACCTTGCTCTCCGCCTCGTCCCGGGACACCAGCAGCTCCTCCCTGCCACAACATGAGAAGCAACATTAAGTAATACTAACTCAAACAAGTAGTAACCAATACTAACCCTATTCCAACTTATACTATTACTAACCAATATTAACCAAAAACACTAACTTATACTAACTAACACCAATACCATCTAATACTATTACTTATCTATACTAACAAATTCTAACCAATACCAAGGTGCCATGGCATGAAAATCTGACTTTATGAGGTTTCCTAACATAAATATGAGTTCCCCTAGGCTGCCTATGGTTCCCCAGTGGCTAAAACTTGCGTTCGGTGTAAAATGAGCACTAGGTGTTCTGCTCGCCTTTGAAAAAAAAGAGGCTCAAGCGCGCTGAATTGGAATGTGGTTTCTTATGTCGTCACACTGCAGTAAGCTCCTCCCCTTACTCTGCCTGGCCCGCCCAGAGACTTTGGCCCGCCAATGAGCCACGACCGTGCGAGCGCCACATGTGTGTGTGTGTGTGTGTGTGTGAATACACACACTGTACCGCAAGTGTTTTTTGTCGGTTCTTTGACGTCTCTTGTATTTCCACAATGAGACTGTAGTGGGGTTTATCTCAGCCATGGTTGAGAAGGAATTGGGGGAAAGGAACTTTGGCTTTGACTCCCTGAAGTACATGAACTGCGACATGCCGCCGGTTGCCGCGAGGCACCACCGCCGCGAAGCACCACCGCCCGGCAGCGGGCATCCGGCAGCAGGCCGTGATAATATGTATTATATGATATTATTTAGATATAGAGGTCCAGAACTGTAACGCAAGTGTTGTACACTTCCTTGTTATTTGGATAACCGTTCTGCTTTTGGTATTATGGCGCACAACACGCAGGGCTGGATTAACAAATCATAGGCCCCTGGGCACAAATGTCTGAAGGCCCCCCCCCCCCCCTCCCCGAAAAAAATCAGGAAAAAAAATGTCATCAATCACCATAGGTGGACTGGCTCAATTGACAGGTTATGAGAGGGGGGTTAACTGTCACATTAGGCCACTATATTGTTCAGAATCACTATATTGCTGTTCTTATGACATTCGTTTTAATAATGAATTTTAATTGAATACCCTATTTAATAATACCATGTATAACTATTTTAAGAGTACAAACATTCATAAAAAAAAATAAAAAAGTTTCTTTCGTGTGGTGCCCCCCCACTGGCTGGGAATGGTTGGGGCCCCTGGGCACAGTGCCGTGGGCCCTAATGGTAGATCCGGCCCTGACAACACGTCGGACTCTCGTCTCTGGTATTTCTACAACGAGACTCGTAGTGGGGGTTATCTCAGCCATGGATGAGAATGAATTGGGGGAAAGGAACTTTGTCTTTGACTCCCTCAAGATTATGAACCACAACATGGAGGAGAAAGGGATTGTTGGCGGCGAATGTCTCCTGCTTGAGCCCCGCTTCCCGCTGCCAAGGGACCACCGCCTCGGCGCTGCAGGAGGCGGAGGTGCCTAAGCGCTACCCGGCAACAATCCCTTTCTCCTCGTCGCGGTTCAGTCTACTTCACATTGATGTGGACGTGGAAGAACCAGGAACGTCGGAGAACCCAACGCGGTCGTTTGAGATTCATAATATCGGCTCACACAGCTTTTGGCCGTGATAATATATATTATATTGTAGTGCTGGAGGAAAAGGAGGCAACGTAATAATAACCGTTTTTCCAAGAGACAGAGAAGGACAATCACTCACAGTGCATGGCTAGAACAACTCGTGCAACCGCAAAAACAGTCCCCCTAGACCCCGTGACTCATAGCCAGTTCCCTCCCACTCGATCAGTAAGAGGGGAACACAAACCCATAATGTAGTCACTACACCAGCCCCCCCAGTCTTCACCTCAATATTCAAAATCCCCGCGGCGAGGAGGGCGTATGGCCCGGCCCCTACGACTGTAGGCTAAGTCAGGAGGTGCGGGAGGAGGCGTGACATCGTCCATCACATCCTCTTGTTGGGCGGGGCGGGGGGAAGCGACGACAGGAGGGCCGCAAGTTGTGGGGGCTTGTAGGGGCTGGAGGGGGGGGGGCACAGGGGGGGTAGGACGGGCGGGGGGCGGCCCCTGCGCGGTGGCAGAGCCAAGTCTGGGGGCAGTTCAAGGTCCAAGTGAGCCGGTTTGAGGCGATCAACAGACACACACTCAGGCTTACCCCCCCATGTCAACCTAGAAGTACTTGGCTCCTGCCTCGATGACATGGAAGGGTCCATCATAGGGGAGGTCGTAGCGGAGCCCTGTAGCCGTCAAGGGCGGATGAAAACGTAACCCGCTGACTGCAGCTCCGGGGGCACCTGCGAAGCAGGGACGCCATGCCACTTGGTCGGGACCGGGGCAAGGACCTTGCGCCGTCCAGCAGGGAGGCGCGATGAGCGGAGGCGGACCAGGGCTCCGTCGACTTGGGGATGAAGTCACCAGGGACCCACAGCGGCTGTCCGAACCCCAGCTCGGCCGACGATTACCGGAGGTCCTCCTTGGGCGCTGTCCTGAGCTCCAGCATAACCCAAGGCAGTTTGTCGAGCCAGTTGCTGTCCGTGAGGCTGGCTCGAAGGGCAGCCTTCATGGAGCGATGAAAGCGCTCAACAAGTCTGTTAGCCTGCGGGTGGTAGGCGGTAGTGCGGTGGAGCTTGACCCCCAGATTCTCTGCCCCCGCCGCCCACAGCTCCGAAGTAAACTGCGGGCCACGGTCAGAGGAGGGGTCAGCATGAGTGCCGTAGCGGGAGTCCCACACCGCAATGAACGCCCGGGCCAAGTCGGGGGCTGTCGTTGAGGAGAGCGGGACTGCTTCCGGCCAGCGCGTCGTCCTGTCCACCATGGTAAAGAGGTAGGTGAAGCCGTGCGAGGGGGGCAGGGGTCCCACCAGGTCCACGTTGACATGGTCGAACCTCCGCTCGGGCACCGAGAACTCTTCCAGGGGGGCCTTGACATGGCGATGCACCGTGGCGCGTTGACAGGCAGTGCAAGTGTCAACCCAGGCCCTCACATCTCTCTTGAGCCCGTGCCAGACGAACTTCTCTGACACCAGCCCCGAGGACGGTTTCCTACCTGGGTGAGACAAGCTGTGTACCGCCTCGAAGAGGGGGCGTCTCCAGTTGGCGGGGAATACAGCAGGGCAAGCGGCACCGTTTGGCCTTGGCGCCAAAAGTGGCGTGGTAGAAACAATGGCCCGCAGCGTTACACTGCTGGCCAGAGGGTCTGGCGTCGTCCTTCGCTCTCCTGCGACGGTCCGGTGGCAGGGCAGCCGCGGGAGCAAGCAGGTCGGGGGACCGTTGAGGCATGGCCAAGACGAACCGGTCCGCGTCCCTGGCCAGGGAGCGGGGTCCAACGATGGTGGCGTTAGCCAGCGCCATCCTGACCTGAGCTGGTAGTGTGCGCATAAACAGCTCCGTGAAGAGGATCATGGGGTCTTCTGTACCGAGGAGGTTTAGCATCCTCTCCATACGTGCAGAGGGCCTCTCTACTCCCAAGTCTGACATGTCAAATAAGGGGCGCACCCTCTCTGCGGTGGACAGCTCAAATGTCTCCAGGGGCAGGGCCTTGAGGCGCTCATATTTGTTTGTCATCGGGGGGGCGGACAGAAACCCCACCCCACGCGCTGCGATGGAGCTGCCCAACATAGCCACAGCATGGTTGTTGAGATGTGCCTTCACTATAGCAAACCATGCAGCAGGCGTTGAGTCCCAGAACTCTGGCAGCTTAAGAGTGGGGGTGCGCACGTCCTGCGTCACCCTGACAGGAGATGGTGATGTCTGCCGCTGTGAACGTCTTCCTCGGGCGGACATGTTGCAGAATTGCAGTGTTCGCTCGCGCGTTTTTTGTAAACAAATAAATAACAAAAACGAACGTCGGGGTCACCAGTGTAGTGCCGGAGGAAATGGAGGATGTAGGCAACGTAAATAATAACCGTTTTAATCCAAGAAACAGAGCAGAACAATCCCTCACAGTGCATGGCTAGTACAACTCGTGCAACCGCAAAAACAGTCCACCTAGACCCCGTGACTCATAGCCAGTTCCCTCCTACTCGATCAGTAACAGGGGAACACGAACCCATAATGTAGTCACTACTAGGGATGGGCATAATTAATCGATGCTCGATAATCGATCGTTAAGAAATGCGTCGATCAATTTATATTGTTATCGATCAAAAGGAGTCTTGAAGCCTTTAATTGAATATCACTATGTGGGAGAAATACCACCCTGCCGACTGGTGGAAAGTGAATGGAAGAAGGTTCCTGTCAAAGTTAGCGCGACAATACCTCTGCATCCCCGCAACTTCGGTCCCGTCAGAGCGGGTGTTTTCTGCTGCTGGACTGACAGTTACAAGGCTGCGTTCGCGTCTGACCCGCGAGCATGTTAACATGCTTATATTCCTAAACAAAAATATGTAGGCTGGAGTTACTGTATGCTATGGACAGTAGGGACAGTCACCACCGTATGTGAGTCGCTCTTTTTTTTCTTAATGTGTTGTCTCTCGCTCCGCTTTTCTTTCGGCTTGGTGCCTCTTGGAGTCGTTACATTTTGCCAAAACTGTGATATTTTAGCAACAAGTTCAGCCTTATATATGTTCAATAAGGTATTGCTTTTAGATAGACTAGTTCATGCAATTGTTTGTAAATGGGTGGCTCATCTTTTTGTTGCGAGCCTTTTCCGCGCACCCGGCTGCAGCCTATAGGCATTATGTGTCGGCCTTTTCCCCCCGTTTTTTCAAAACAGTTATACCGTTTAATGCCCACTTTTAGCCTACTGCCTTTGTTTGATTATTGTTGTCCGATAAGTTGGCTACTTATTGTAATTGGAATAGGCTACAGATTTAGTCTTGTTGAATCGTTTCCAAACCTTTAAGAGCGCTTGTAGGCGCATTGTTCGGACTTTACGAGCGCCGCATAGGCCTATAACCTATAATGCCTGTATTTATTATTTTAAAACTGTTAAACAGTTGTAGGTCTTCAAGTTAACTGTATTGTATTAATGTTGCCCCATACATTATTGTTGGAATAAAGATTTCATTGATAAAAACATGCTGCATTTTCTACCAACGGGAATTTCAATATAGCCTAGAAAAAAGTTAATGATTAATCGATAATTGATCGATAACTCTAGCGATGCTCGATCAAGGAAATTTCTTCAAATGCCCATCCCTAGTCACTACAATATGATATAGATATCTATGTAGGCTATATGATATTATTTAGATATAGAGCTCCAGCACTCCTGTGTGTTCTAGAATATTTACAGAACACGGCTAATGGCTGTGTGCACCTCGCCATTGCGATACATCCACTGTAAACAGAGTGCATGGTACCGTGGCTGCAAGCTACTCAGGGCCACACCCCCACCCTCGTCCTTGGCCCGCCTCGCTCCTCCTCATTTGCATTATAGCTACAGACACCAATACAGCGCATTTGGGGGAAGCTCAATGTGCGACTGGCTCGGAGTGGCTGTAACTCTGCACCACGGCTGAATTTTGGGAACGTCTTTGATTGCTTTGTTAGTGGCCCACTAATACCTATATTAAAGCACCCATAAAATAGCATGTCATGGCACCTTTAACCAATATTAATACCAACTCATATGAACCAACACTAATACACATACTAAATCCTAGCTACTGCTAATCCTAACTAATATTCACCAATGCTAGCTTATATGCTTTTCCCTCATGAACTCCGGATCACTCAGGAGATTCAGGTCCGGGGATGATCCGAGTTGCCCTTTCACACATGCAACACACAGCCGGAGGTGAGCCACATCAGACGTTTTCACACGTAGCGGAGATACTCCGGATAATTCAGGCGAGGGGTGGCGCTTGGGTAGAGCGTGTAGGACTAGGAGGCAGGACGTGGCGCAGGACGTGACGCAGAAAGTATGCAGTAGTCGCAGTGTTCTGTTTACAACACTTCGAAGATTGACGGGTGAGGCTTTCTACTCCATAATGCTGACTCTTTTTGCGGTTACAACAATGCTGCATTTGTTTAGACGTATCCGCAGAAGAGTGGAAGGTAGAGAAAAGTTGGAACACAAAAAACAGTACAAGCAGCTTCACTCCTTGCTCCCGGTATGGTGCCAGTCACATGACTGCACACGTCCATCCACATCCACACGTCAACACGCCCACTCGCTGATTGTGAACTCTCCGATTCTCCGTACTTTACACACGTAAATGTACACAAACTAATACTTATACTAACTTATGCCAACCGACACTAACTAAAACGAACCAATCCTATCTGGAGGGCATTGTGTCTCTCACCTCTCTATCTCCAGCTCTGTGTTCAGCTGGCTGATCTCCTGGTGCTCCTGGCCCAGGAGGAGCAGTCGTCCCTGGGCCTCCGCCAGCGACCGCCGGGCCGCCTGCAGCTGCACCTCCTTCCCCTCCAGCTCCTTCTCCCGCTGGCTCAGCTGCTCCTCCTTCCTCAGCAACTACAGGGAGGGAGAGATGAAAGTACGTTTATTCCTTTCACAAATCACTATTGTTACTCGTAGACAGTCACTTCCCAAAGGAACGTCTGGGCTGTAACAGCTTCAGTTTTTCTGTATGTTGTAACAAAACAAATGATAATACAAAACAAAAACGAGCCACCGTGTCAACTGCTGTTTAATATTTTGTTGAAGAGAAGGAATGCATTTTTTGTCACTATTTAGTAGTGCTGTCAATTTATATTTTTATTTTATTAATTTAGCTCACAAATTGGCCACTGATTGGCCAGAGAGTGACGCCACTGGACGAGTCCTGATGACCGCGATGTCTGAGCCTCACACCCGACACCCGGCATCTGGAGACGCTCCTGTGTGTAGCCCTGTATGTTTATTTGTCGTATTGATAAGTACGTCACTGTTGTTTTGCGCATGCCTGCTATGACGACCTGGCCACGTTGAAGAGGTACTCTATTCTAGATAGGGGTGTGCCAAATAATCGTCATGACGATGCATCGCGATTCTAATTTTCACGATCTACTGCATCGATTGTTGACGCCAAGAATCGATTATTAATTAAAAAAAATGAATAATTAAAAAAAATATATATATATATATATTTTTTTAATATAGTTTTATAAAGCCTATTCACTTTTTGTGGCATCAGTTTGTCCTCTTATGTTTATGAAATGATATTGTTGTTATAATGGCAGCTACTTCCAAAAGGGGAAATGTTTGAATGTTTTCATTTCATTGGTTTAAAGGACCACTGAGGCCATGTAAACGGCACTGATTATCCTTATTTTGTTATTTTAAGTTTTATAGATCCTTAGCACTTCTTGTCAGTGTATCCAGTAATAGTCGTTTCAATAAATACAGCTATGTATGAATTGAGTTGCTTTGAGTTATCAATTGAACACACTATCCAGATCATACACAGCCAGTCAGCCACTGGTAATGGCTTAATTTTTTTTTAACAGTGTTCAGTGAAAATTCGCAATGCATCGCAATGCATCGCAATAATTCAAGTATCGCGATGCATCGTGATAGAATCGCATCGTGGCATGTGAATCGTGATACGAATCTAATCGTGACTTCTTTGGCAATACCCACCCCTAATTCTAGATGGAAACAGGACCTGCCAGGAACCAAACCAAGTCGTGCCTTGCAAAGTCGTGGCGATTTCAGCTGGTACTTTCGGTGGAAAAGGCATTAGGTACCGAAATAAGTCCCAAATTTGAAGGCAAAATGGGTATATTCCATTCGCCCCAAAACACAATGTGAATGTTCCAGTGAACATGAGGGCTGTTCTGCTCATGACGTCAGACTACCTTGTCCGAGTTAGTCTGACATCATGACCAAGGGGCACCGGTGGTGTGGTTTGCGTGGACGTGTGCAGCTCTGTCTTGGCAGTGATTTATTTAATGTCCACGTCTGAGTAAGGGTTAGGCTTCCCGGACACCTCTAGTACTACGGTGTGTGCCTGCTTTCATATACAACCATCCTTTAGTTTGGTGAAGCCCTGTAGTTTCCGTAGGGTGTTTTGCTTTGAGGTGATATTTCAAAGATAGATAAATTCTTTGGTAATTCAATGTGGCTTTGTAGATTACTTTTGTCTCCTCTAAAAATCTGTCGGGCAACTTTTTTGCAGCACACTGATCGTCAGCTGCCACAGATAGTAATCAAAGTTGGGGGGTGCTGTTGAGCAGCTATGGGGTGAGAAGTGCATTGTCTAGCTCCTCAGAACAATTTGCAAATTTAAAAAAGGCAATTTCTTTGCAGTTAATCGTGAAAACACAGTATTACAAGATTCCAGGTCATGGGGAAATGTAGGAGTGCAGCAGGTGCATCGGAGCCGGGACATAGCTCGCCCTCACTGGGGGCTAGCTTGGCACTTCATCCTTGGCCTTGAGTGATATGGGAGACAGTGCTGCTGATAGCCCCGCTGGGGCTAACGGGGCTAACGCGTAAGACTTCAAGCGCGAGTTGCTTTCTTCCTTGCGTGCAGACTTTGTTGACATGATAAAAAACGGATGTGAGGGAAAGAAACGTGCTTGGATCCATGCGTTCGCACACTTTGATACATCTGAATTTATTTGTGCGTAAGACAGTTTCTGGTTTTTGGCGTACGCCAAGTTTCAGTATGAAATCCACGCAAGTCTTAGTACATGAGGCCCCTGGGGTCTCATTTATAACCGTTGCGTACGCACAAAACGGGGCTGAAATTTGCGTACGTGACTTTCCACGCCAAGGTTGCGATCTATAAAAAACCGACTTGACGGGAGAATGTGCGCAGCCCTAAGCAAACTCTGACCCATGCGTACGCATGGTTTGGAGGAAAAGGAGAAATGGCGTCACAGATGGTGTGGTGGTGAACTGAAGTCAGACAGAAGAATTGTAGAGTGAGAAGAACGATGTTTTATCATCGCCCTTCATAAATTTAATTTCGACTCGTATCATGCGTTAAATCTACGTAATCAGAATAATTTAAGTCAACTGCGTTATTTCTCAGTTATAACTTCAGAAACATCTCCTTAGAATGGAAATAAAAATAAATCTCTATATTTAATCCCGTCACTCCATACTGTCCACTGACTGCGCGACTGCATGGAATAAAGCATCCGTCCAACATGTGTCAACAACATAATATTTTTATGTAACACTGTAAACGCATAATAAAATTTCAATTAAATCCCAAGTGTGGAAAACCAAGCCACACTCCTCAACACAATCGTCGTCCGTTAATCTAGATGCTTTTCATTAAGTGTTCTCGGTCAGTCTACCGTAACCCTATAAATACAGAGGTGAGCGCCGTGGTAAAATGCTGCACCATATGGCACTTCTGGCGGACCATGCAAATGGCAGGATTCGGAGGGAGAGGGTCTTTATAGGGACCATAAAGATTTATTGGTAGGCTACATAAAAATATGTACCTTTATGTCAGACGAGTCCACTTCTTTTTTAATTCTGGGACTGTGCGCTCCGTGCTACTGACAGAGTTCACTGCTGCAGCAACATGTTGCCGCTCACTCTGCTTTTTGTTGTTGGCGATCCCATCTGTGACCACCGAACAAAACTACTTTTCGGGCCTCCATCTCACCCAAAAGTGTCTCCACTTCAGCCTCCGTGAAATTTCGCTTTTTTGCTTTTCCTAGTATTTCTGCCATTGTTTCCGACAAGACATAATACTTGCATCTGAGTCTGTTTTATATGCAGATCGCATTCATGAGGTCATTTGCATTGACCATTTATGGTTAAAAAGGGGCGTGTACAGGGCGGAACGTGAGGCTGATTCAGCTGCGCACACTTGTAGGCACTCTGTGATTTATAAAGCAAAGATTGCGTACGGTGTGCGTACGCAGGGTTTTATAAATCTGAATATTTTTTGGTGCACACATAACTTGGCTTTTGGGCGTACGTACACTTTTAGTAACGATCCCTCGCACAGTTTTATAAATGAGACCCCAGAGGCCTACAGGGAGTCAGTTTTGGCATCGTCCACCCCACCTGTCTTCGTATCACCAACGGCAACACTGAGAAGAGCTTACTGACCCCAGAAGATGCCCAGTTCTATGTCGCATAGAAACATCATTCCTCATGCCACTCGAGTGGATAAATAAACTTCATCCAACCTACTTTCCTGGAGAGGCCGTATCTACACTGAACTTAACTCAGATATTGCAATGACACTTTGAGCAGTTATTTTCCACCTTGTGAAATTTGAATATACAACTGCTCCCTGATGCCAATGGTGGAACGACAGTGTGTGAGTAGCCTACCAACTTGATCTGTTGATAAGGCTTATTGTATTCTGACTGTTATAACCTCTTTTGCCTTAATAATTTGACAAGACATGTTATGCAGGTTCGTTAGCGTTTTCCTGTAAATCAAGCACCTTAAATGTGCTTTATCTTTCTTAACTTAGAAGAGGTTAGTGCGATCTTCTGTTTGGGGGGGGATCTGCATTGGTGTTACGGTTGCGGACTGACGCCCCGCCCTCATGGGTAAAATCCTCAGTTTGTCGACGGCCATGCAAATGACCATGTGTTTTCCCCGCGTGTGATTGGTTGACCGTTATGTTAATTTTGATGTGCCTTTCTCCGGACGTGATTGGTTGCTGCATCGGAAGGCCGAGGATCCAGGAAGATAAAAGACGGGCAAGCTCAACATTCACGGCAGCTCGTCTTGGATTCGCAGCTTGCCATATTGGGTCTTCGAATGGTTATTGGTTGATTGATGAGGCTCTTGTTAGCTACCTGGGAACTGGGCCAGGGTTGGTTAGAGGTTATCGAACACCGACACGCAGCTATACCTTTGTTAAAAACACTAGTCACAGGGGTGCTGTTCCGCTCATGTATTTTGGGAGCTTCTCTTTTGGTTATATTAATTTCTTGTATTTGGACAGCACCCAATGGTCCTTTTCCTTTTGTAGTTTTGCCTCCTCTGTTTGTGTTATATTGATTACCCCAAGCTCCGGGCTAAATAAACTACTTCCAGTTAACCAAAGACATCTGGTTTTATGTTGCCACCCCTTCCCCTAGCGGGGGACGTAACAAAAGGGAATTTGGACTCCCTTTTTAGTTTTGTTTTCTCTATTCTATTTTATGTTTGTGTTTTCATATGGAAAAGATTGACAATGAGGCCTTTAAATCATCTAGAGTCAAGCCACTTAATTCCACATATTTTTGATGAATATGACGTCACCTAGTTCCAACACTCCAGGCTCCATTAGGCTCATCAGCTGGAATATTAAAGGGATTCATCATCCAATTAAGCGCAGCCGACGTGCATCAAAAATCAGTAGGTTCAGACATTATTTTTCTGCAAGAGACCCACCTCCGTACTAATGAGCACACCAAACTTGAGAGAGGATGGGTTGGACAGATATTTTGTTCCAAATACATGGATAGGTCCAGGGGTGCCGCAATTCTAATTAGAATAGGAATTCCTTTTGCACCGACTTCTGTAATTGCTGATGATAATGGGAGATATGTAATTGTTGCTTGCCAACTTTTTGGGTCCCGAATTGAACAGATAGATTTGTTATCGTGACAGGCCTAGTTATCACTCTGACTCATGACTGCTTTGTTGTTATGTGCTGATGCTGATCAGCCTCTTTTGGCAAGCTTTAATTGAATGAACATGTCCTTTGAAGTATGTACAAAATAAGTGCATATAATGTGTAGAAATTTAGTGTCCATGACATTGAATGACTGCCTGATTGTTGAGTTGATCTATTCGACTAAGCCCCTAAAATAGTTGTATTTATTTATCCCATGCTGTCATAATAATGTCTGGTTGTCATTATGTTTTGTTTTTTTTGCTAGGGTGCCCATGGGGTGGGAGATGTGGGGGGGGTATGTTTTTGATGTTTGCATGCATATTTTCAAAAATCTATAAATAAAGTATAAAAAAAAATAAAAAAAATAAAGTAATCAAAGTTGATCACGTTAAACTTTCAAAATGAACGCAAAGATTAACGCGTTCATTTTGACAGCACAACTATTTAGTCATAATGTGACGCTTGATGCTTGCGTGAAAACCAACTTGTAGGAAATTCAGATCCATGTTATTGAGGAGCAAGTTATGGGGTCAGAACAGTCTCATTAATAATGAATGCACAAAGGATTCACAAATGTATTTTGTGATTTATATATAAATTACTCTCTTCTCACAAATACATTTCAATGCACACATAAATGGATATCTGTATGTATAAATGTAAAATAAATCCATAAACATTTCTGATCCACACACAAATGTAACTTGTTTTAAATAAATGTAATATAAATCCATAAATATATTAATTAAAAAATGATTTGCAATTTTCATCACAATGTATTTGGATGTTGTTACATTTATATACAAAATGTTAAACTTGTATTTACAAGACGTTTTTCATTTGTGAACTTATTTGCATTTGTGTGTGAACTGGTCTGTATTTATGTGTGGATTTTTGAGACTCTCCTGTCGTCGCTAGATTCACAAATGCATTTTTTTCAACAAGGAACTCTGTAGCCAATAAGATGCCTCCCTCGTTTTCAGCCAATCACATGACTGCAGTTCCGACCTCTGAGTTCCCTCTGTCAAATGTCTACTCTATGGGAAAGAACATGTTTTTTTTGAATGATCGTACATAACAATCTCTAGGTGGTGAAGAAGTAAAAGCTGCGTCACGTTTAGCTACACATTTTTTCCATCTAGTTTTGACTGGGTTTTGGGATTATCCGTGCCGTTAAAGTAGTAAACGGCACCGATGAAAAAACCCAGTCACTGCAGTCATGTGATTGGCTGAAAACGAGGGAGGCATCTGATTGGCTACAGAGAGTTCGTTGTTGAAAAAAATGCATTTGTGAAACTAGCGACGTCAGGAGAGTCTCAAAAATCCACACATAAATACAGACCAGTTCACAAATGAAAAACGTCTTGTAAATACAAGTTTAACAGTTTGTATATAAATGTAACAACATCCAAATACATTGTGATGAAAATTGCAAATATTTTTTTAATTAATATATTTATGGATTTATATTACATTTATTTAAAACAAGGTACATTTGTGTGTGGATCAGAAATGTGTTTGTGAAACTTATTTTTGTTTATGGATTTATTTTACATTTATACATACCGATATCCATTTATATGTGCATTGAAATGTATTTGTGAGAAGAGAGTAATATATATATAAATCACAAAATACATTTGTGAATCCTTCTCTGTGCATTCATTATTAATGAGACTGTTCTGACCCCATAGCAAGTAGAGGCGTGTTTGTGTGTATAAACGGTTGTGTTTCTGTGCATACAAATACATACACACATATTTACACACAAGCACAAGCACAAGCACAAGCACAAGCACACACACACACACACACACACACACACACCATGTGTTTGACTTTGGCCAGCTCCTGCTGTTGGAAGGTCTCAAGCTCGTCACGGTCATCCCTCTTCTGGAACAAAGTGAGGCTCTTCTCCGTCAGCTCCTCCACCTGCATTCTTAGCACCTCCTTCTCCTGGGGAGCCAACAGGCGTTCAGTGTTTAGTCATTATTTGTGACTTATCAACAGTTCCACTGCGGATACCTATCTAACTTCCGGTCTTGGTTAAACACTAGTCATGGTTGCCCAGATGGATAAAAAAATCCTTTAGGGTACATGCCTTATTTTGCATGCTGAACGTTTTGCCACCTTGAACCATAATGTCCGTCAGGATAGATTTTGCTGTACATTGAAAAGTTGCGAAAAAAATAAAAACAATTCTAAAAATCAACCTTAATTCCAAATGATCTATGGACCTGCCTAAGGGGCCGTGTCCACCAAAAGCCTTTTTAAAAGGCGGAGCGCTCCGTGTACTGCTTTCAACGCGTTTGTGCTCGCCGCTCAAAAAAAGGCGCACGGGGCTTTTTTTGTTTACGTCATTAATACGCATCATCGCTTGTATCCATAGATATACAGCTTCTATCTGTTGGCTCCATCATCTGGCATCTGACACCTGAACGTCCTCTCTGGTTGCTCCTACAATTTTATTCGAAAAATGAATGCAAGATTAATAGCGCTTCTTGCCGTGGCAGGCAGCGGAGGTTGCGGACGATCCCCCTGCGCCTGTCGTGGTTGCCCGGAGGAGAGTGCGGGTCCACAGCATTAATCGTGGCAGGAGGCAGTACGGGGAATACCACCTTTAACGTGAGGTCGTACAGGACCGGACACTCACTCACAGCTGTTATTAAACTTTCGTCCGACATGTTTCAGTTTGTTTCAGTTTGTGTTCTGTTGATACTTTTAGCCTTGCCTCCTCCTCGATTTTGATTGGTCGTTCGAAAAAAGCGCCGATGACGTGGAGCGCTTTTCTTCAAAAGTTCAACTGTTTTCAACTGGGGCGCGCGTCTAAAAGCGCGAGGCGCGCGGAGCGTTTAACCGCCCCGGGCGGCTTTTTAAAAGGCGCGCTGCTTGCACGTTCTGCCATAGAGAATGCATTGCAGACAGGCGCTCCGCCTTTTAAAAAGGCTTTTGGTGGACACGGCCCCTTACTCAGTTTTAATTGATAAAAAAATTATTAAATTAGTCAGATTTATGAAAAAAAGACAAAGATTTTCTTTTGAAAATGGCGGCTGCTGGGATAGGCGGCGCATGGACTGTTAGTAGCTTGTGTGAATGCTTGCAGTCCTAGTTCACTCTGTTTTCAAAACGCTATTATAATATTAAGTTAAATCTGTTTATCTGTAGGAAATGACGATGCATTGAGGTGTATCCCTGATGGATTATGAGCCTGTGAGCCTGCCGTCCATCAACACTCACCTTCTCAAGAACCCCCATTTTCTCCATCCATTCCTGTGCGTGGAGAGAAATGCATTACAAAGCATAATGTTTTAGCCTTTTATATTCAACCTTTATTTTACTTGGCAGACATGTTTAATGAAATGATAAATTGTGTTACATCTATTTGTAATCTAGCTTTTCATTTTCCATGTCAATAACGCTCTTTCGAATTGAATAGAAGGGGGTCCATACCTGGTCCCTCTTCTCCAGGGCCAGAGTCAGACCCTCAGCCATCTTTGCTCTACCAGCCTGGTTGGACTCGTTCTGCTCCTGCAGCTTCCTCATTGAAGCTGGTGGGGAAAGAGAAAAAGAAAGAGACAGAGCAGCCAGTTTGTACGCCACTAACAGCAGAGAGATGTTATCACAGAGAAGCACGTGCGAAGCAGAGATCAGACTACTGACACTCAAGTCAAATCATTTAAACATATATTTATACATGTAGACATATTTTTTTAATACTAACCTCGGCCCAGTTAATATTTACGGTGGCGCATTGCATTCACATCACAAAAAAAAGTATCAGGTTATCTCGTAATAATGACATAAATATCTCATAATTATGAGAAAATATCTCATAATTACGAGATCTTTATGTAATAATTACGAGATAATTATCTCATAATTATGAGATCTTTATCTTTCTGTATCTCGTAATTATGAGATAGTTATCTCGTAATTACGACAGTCGCGAGCTTAGGGATCGTCTGCAAAGTGCAAAACAGAAAACGACCACAATGGTCAAATTTCTATACCGTCTCCATTATTGACTCTAGAGCCCCACAACTTGTTCCATATCTTGGCCTCTATATGGTCTTACTACAATCTTTAGTTTTGAAAAATATAACCCTCTACTTATTTTAAAGGATTTTTCATTTTGCAACAATTTCAATAGCGTCCCCTCCCCATTAATAACTCTAGAGCGCCAAAACTTGTTCCATATAGGCATGAACCTATGTGTGTGTGTGTGTGTGTGTGTGTGTGTGTGTGTGTGTGTGTGTGTGTCTCTTTTTGGGATCACTCATAGCCTTTACAGGAGCTTATATCCAGTCAGGAATTTATAGCATAGGTATTTTCGGGAACTTTGAAAAATGAATCCATACTGTTAGATCCGATGTTGTTCTTTATTGCCATATAAAATCCGTTTTCATCGCGTATTTTAGTTAGGGATTTATGCTAATCGCCTGTAAGCATGTGGTCATTAGCAAAAATGCAGGGAAAAAACCTAAGGACATTTTTGAACAAAGTGTCTTATGTAAAAAAACAGTTATGCTTTGGGCATAGCAACCATGTTTAGTGTTTAAAGGCCCACTATGCAACTTCGGGCATTTCTTGGCTGTTTTCTTGGTTTTGGCACGCACATTTCTCTACACAGCGCCCCCTACAGCTTCGTAGTAGATATTTCACAACACTGTCGTAACAACTCGTTGACGACCCTTCCCCATGCACTTCTACGCGAGCCATGTGCATTTGTTTTCAAAGAAGCCGGCGAATGCGTGGAGCCATGTCCGAAGTAGATGTTCATAAAGTGTAGGCAAGGTTATACATTTTTAAAAAGGTGTATTTGTATTGCAATAAACATAAATCCATCCTTTTTTATAGTTGACGGGGAGAATGTATATCCTAGATTATAATTGTTATATCTTAGGTTGAACAGAACAATCAGTGTAAGAGGTTTGGCCAACAATAATCTAAATAAAGAACCTGGATTCGGGGATTCAGTCTGTATCTGGGGGACGAGACAGACGAACAGCAAAACACCCAGGGAAACAAAGGTGTTTATATGGTTGCAACCAAGCAAGCTAGAAACATACAGGGCTCACAACAAAACGGTCGAGAAAACAATTTTTACAGGGCTCACAACAAAATGGTTGAGCAAACACATTTGTACAGAGACTATCGACATCAAGAATACCACGAAGACAAAGTTCACCCAAAGGTACTTTCAATTTCAAAAGCAACACGGCCGAGTCGGCGTCTGATTTGCAGTCTTCTTTTTCTTTCAGTTCACGCTATTCCTGAAAAGCTTGCTCAACGTTTACTCGTGTCTGGCCTCTCTGTCGGTCAGTCTCCCTTTTCTCTTATTCTGTTCCTCCGACATTGGGTTTCTCTGTCTCTTTTTAGTCGGCTGATCTATGATGAATATAACAATCCCTTAGTTACTTGTGCTTATATCGAGCCGGTTCCGCGTTTGGGGGTCTGTGCCGTAAAGCACCAACGCCCGGAGTTCAGAACTTTCAACGCTCCAACGCGTGACGCTTAGCCACGATAGCCAATCAGCGTGGAGCTTGACCCGACGTCACCGACAGAGAGTAGTGACCCTTGCAAAGAAGCATACGGCCGACATCTTTCTTTATTCTGGGGGTGGAAATAGTAACATAGTTACGCCATTAAATGCGTTTATGGAAACATTTTTAGCGAGAAATGTGCATTTTACTTTCATAATGTTCGCTCGGTGAATGTGAAGGATGTTTGGTTTGATAGTTATGACGAAGAGTGAACGCTCCGTTCACTTGCATGGACAGAGTCTCTGGTTGCTAAGCAACCTCAACGTCTTGGCGGACTATTTCTCTGCTGATCAACACTACGAATGCTGGAAACACACCAGACACAGCATGTGAAGTTATTTAACCCGATTATCGTTATTTATGAGTCCTTAGCCCAAGTGAAGGAGTTCAAGTACCTCGGGGTCTTGTTCTCGAGTGAGGGTACTATGGAGCGTGAGATTGGCCGGAGAATCGGAGCAGCGGGGGCGGTATTGCGTTCGCTTTACCGCACCGTTGTTACGAAAAGAGAGCTGAGCCGCAAGGCAAAGCTCTCGATCTACCGGTCGATCTTCGTTCCTATCCTCACCTATGGTCATGAGGGTTGGGTGATGGCCGAAAGGACGAGATCGCGGGTACAAGCGGCCGAGATGAGTTTTCTCAGAAGGGTGGCTGGCGTCTCGGGATAGGGTGAGAAGCTAAGTCATCCGTGAGGAACTCGGATTAGAGCCGCTGCTCCTTTACTTAGAAAGGAGTCAGCTGAGGTGGTTCGGGCATCTGGCAAGGATGCCCACTGGGCGCCTCCATTGTGAGGTGTTTCAGGCACGTCCAGTGGGGAGGAGACCTCGGGGAAGACCCTGTACAAGGTGGAGACCTCGGGGAAGACCCTGGACTAGGTGGATAGATTATATCTCAACACTGGCCTGGGAATGCCTCGGGATCCCCCCGTCAGAACTGGTCAATGTGGCCCGGGAAAGGGAAGTCTGGAGCCCCCTGCTTGAGCTGCTCCCCCCGCGACCCGACCCCGGATAAACGGATGACGATGAGATGAGATCGTTATTTATATCCGAGATTATTTAATCTAACCCGATCTAAACTCTATCATGCACCCAAACACGGCGGCGTTTGGGTTTCCTACCTCGGACTCTAGCGCAGCCACAGGCGCGTTGGGCGCGTTGAACCATTTTTGTGACACACAATGATCAAGCGTCAGGTTAGGCGCGTTACTCGCGCTATCCAACGCGAGTAACGCGGTTGGTGTGGCCGTACCATTAGTCGATTGATCCATGATGAATGCAACAATTGCCTCGCAACTGGCTGTTTATATCTAGCCGGTGCCATGTTTGGGTGTGTGTCTGTGCCGTAAAGCATTTTCGAAACTACAATCTGACTACATTTTCGAGGATACTTCCGTTGCGTCACATCCGGATTGTGTCGGTCCCAACAGAGCAAGTTGCATATGCGCTTTTTCACTGGAGAGGCATGGGTAAATGACACACCCACCAATCGACCCAGAAATGGATCCAGAACCATCAGCATAACTCTCAACATGCATACTTAATGTAATTTTGGCTAAAAAAGTTGCATAGTGGGCCTTTAAGCATTAGGCAAAAATCTGTAAATAAATTGTGCAAATTATATTTGCGTTGTGGCATTTTTTGTTTAAATATTACTATACAAAAATATAAAAATCTGTAAATGAAGACACAAAAGGCAAAGTTACAACACCAATAATCCCATCTAGAGTAATACACAGGACTGTTTGAATAGGATTTAAGTGCATATTCTCCTCTCAAAGTGCACCAGATTCATGCATTCCAATGTAAAGGGTACAAAAATAATTAGACCGGGGGAGCATGCCCCAGGACCCCCCTAGAGGGTTTCGGGGACCACACCACCGCTGCTGAAATCTTTGCCCAATATAAATTCCTCAAAAATAAGAAGATATATTTTTCAAAACTAAAGGTTTTAGTAAGACCATATAGAGGCCATGCCTATATGGAACAAGTTTTGAGGCTCTAGAATGAATAATGGCGACGCTATTGAAATTGTTGCTAAATAGAAAATCCTTAAAGGTCCCATGGCATGAAAATCTCACTTTATGAGGTTTTCTAACATAAATATGAGTTCCCCTAGCCTGCCTATGGTCCCCAAGTGGCTAAAACTGGCGTTCGGTGTAAAACGAGCACTAGGTGTTCGGCTCGCCTTTGAAGACAACGGAGGGTCAAGCTTGCTGATATGGAATGTGGTCCCATATGTCGTCATAAAGCATCTAAGCTCCTCCCCTTTCTCTGCCTTGCGCGCCCAGAGAATTTGGCCCGCCAATGAGACACGACCGTGCGAGCGCCACATGTGTGTATGATTACACATACTGTAACGTAAGTGTTTGCTGTCGGTTCTTTAACGTCTCTTGTATTTACACAACGAGACTGTAGTGGGGGTTATCTCAGCCATGGTTGAGAAGGAATTGGGGGAAAGGAACTTTGGCTTTGACTCCCTGAAGTACATGAACTGCGACATGCCGCCAGTTGCCGCGAGGCACCACCGCCTGGCAGCGGGCAGCGAGCAGCGGGCAACCGGCAGCAGGCAGCCGGCAGCAGGCAGTGTGTGGTTCAGTCTACTTCAGATTGATGTGGAAGTGGAAGAACCAGAGACGTCAGAGAACCCAACCAAGTCGTTTGTGAATCATAATATCGTCTGGAGGCGCACACAGCTTTTGGCCGTGATAATATGTATTATATGATATAGATATCTATGTATTATATGATATTATTTAGATATAGAGCTCCAGGACTGTAATGCAAGTGTTGTACACTTCCTTGTTATTTGGATAACCGTTCTGCTTTTGGTGTTATGACGCATAACACGTCGGACTCTCGTCTCTGGTATTTCTACAACGAGACTCGTAGTGGGGGTTATCTCAGCCATGGTTGAGAATGAAATGGGGGAAAGGAACTTTGGCTTTGACTCCCTCAAGAACATGAACCACGACACGGAGGAGAAAGGGATTGTTGGCGGCGAATGTCTCCCGCTTGAGCCCCACTTCCCACTGCCGAGGGACCACCGCCTCGGCGCTGCAGGAGGCGGAGGTGCCTAAACGCTGCCCGTCAACAATCCCTTTCTCCTCCATGTCGCGGTTCAGTCTATTTCAGATTGATATGGACGTGGAAGAACCAGGAACGTCGGAGAACCCAATGCGGTCGTTTGAGATTCATAATATCGGCTCACACAGCTTTCGACCGTGATAATATATTTAGGGGTGTAAATCTCTGGTTTCATCACGATACGATATTATATCGATTCATTGGACAACGATACGATATTTGCCGATATCAAAAGTCTGCCGCGATACGATTTCGATTCAGGGGCATGCGATCGATATGAGACGATATCATATGCCCATTTAACACAACCTCTTACATTCACATCAACTCACATCAACTTAATTATAATTTCATCATTTTATTTCTTTGCTCTTCCGGATGTTTAAAACAAAAAAATCAATTTTTAATACAAATAATAAAGTGCCACATAATTGCATTTAAGTGCCAAAGGTTTTTTATGGCTTAAATTAAAGAGCCTGTAATGATCTTTCATTTTGAACGTAGACCATTCCCAACCTATCTGTGTGGATAGTTTTCTCCTAAAAACAAAACATCCCTCGGAATCATCTTGGCTGTTAAGATAAGCCGTCCGTGTTGCCAGATTGGGCACATTTTTCAGCCCGATTTGGCTACTTTTAATCACGTTAGGCTGGAAAAACAGGACATATGCCCAATCTGGCAACACGAACCGAAACTAGACATCCTCGCGCTCACACATGTGCTCGCTGTTGCCTCGTTTAACCGGTGAATGGATACGAGCGGCTTGGCGCTTTGCGCAGAAATAGTTTCACAAACACCCGCGAAAGGAGATATATAATAATAAAAGGGTGTAATACTGCGATATGCATCGATGTTTGGCCGTTACATCGATGCAGTTGGATCGTTCGCCAATCAATCGATGTATCGATCTACATCGATGTATCGTTACACCCCTATATATTATATGATATAGATATCTATGTATAATATGATATTATTTAGGTATAGAGCTTCAGGACTCCCGTGTGTCCTAGAATATTTACAGAACACGGCTAAAGGCTGTGTGCGCCTCACGATTGCGATACATCCACTGTAAACAGAGCGCATGGTACCGTGGCTGCAAGCTGCTCAGGGCCACACCCCCACCCTCCTCCTTGACCCGCCTCGCTCCTCCTCATTTGCATTATAGATACAGACACCAAAACAGCGCATTTGGGGGAAGCTCAATGTGACTGGCTCGGAGTGGCTGTAACTCTGCACTACGGCTGAATTTCGGGAACTTCTTTGAATACCGTGTTAGTGGCCCACTCATACCTATATTAAAGCATCCATAAAATAGCATGTCATGGGACATTTAAAAATAATTTGAGATATATTTTTCAAAGCTAAAGGTTGTAGTAAGACCATATAGAGGCCATGACTATCTGGAACAAGTTGTGGGACTAGAGTCAATAATGGCGACGCTATTGTGGTCGTTTTCAGTTTTGCACTTTGCAGACAGTCCCTAAGCTCGCGGCTGAAAGCCGACAGCTCATAGAAGCCAATGCAATTCACTGTATGCTAAAAACGGCTTTTTTGGATGAAAACAAGGTTGTAGCTGGTTCTCTAGGTTACTACATTTAGCTAGAGGAGTCATTGGTGTCGCAACGACGCTTCCCTGATGAACTATTGAACCGCAAACTCAGAATCTGCCCATTTCTTTCCATTTTTACGGAAGTACTGAGTCCGACCAACAATCAATTGAACCCCATGTGGTGGAAGACTAGGCTATGGGATTCTGATGTCGTAATTACGAGATAACTATCTCATAATTACGAGATACATATATCGTAATTATGAGATAATTATCTCGTAATTATGACATAAAGATCTCGTAATTATGAGATAACTATCTCGTAATTATGAGAAAGATAAAGGTCTCGTAATTATGAAATAATTATCTCGTAATTATAACATAAAGATCTCGTAATTATAACATAAAGATCTCGTAATTATGAGATAATTTCTCATAATTATGAGATCTTTATGTCATAATTACGAGATAACCTGATTTTTTATTTTTTTATGTGAATGCAATGCGCCACCGTAAATATTATACTATTATTATATATAATACTGTGCCTAGGAGAATGTGGTCTTTACTCGGTTAACGTGCAGACCATTCATCCATCTGAGTACACTGAGGCTATGCACTCCAGTATGTAGTACCCCAAGCGTGTCACCGCAGGAAGCCAACCACATTCTGCTACTGCGTGTGAATGGAGGAAGCGGCCACCGTCACCAAGGCACTGTCACTCAAATCACCCGGTGACCGGACGGGATTGCGGTCGTAGAAGGAAAACCAACAGCATGTCATGTGACCAGCGATAGCCACTGATGAGGCGCCAGACAGACATTAAGCAGGGGCGGTTTGTGGGGAGTCAGGGGTGAGGCAGGGAGCAGGCGGGTGGAAAAGAGGGGAAAATAAAAAGGTACGTACAATCCTGATGCTTTTCTAACGCAAACTCAACCTTTTCCTTGGTCTTCTGCAATATTCTCAGCTGCTCAGCGTAGTCTAGTGGGGAGATGAGGGGGACCCCACACACACACACACACACACACACACACACACACACACACACACACACACACACACACACACACACACACACACACACACACACACACACACACACACACACACACACACACACACACACACGAGAAAGAATAGGAGAGGAGTAGGGAAGGGTGGGGGGACAGGAGGGGGGAGGGTAGGAGGCGGGGGGGAGGGGGAGGGTGATATGGGGAAACAACACAGTTGAGACGGAATGAAAGCAAAAGGAAATGCTTTTCTAGCATTAGAAAACCATTGGGGTCTGAAAAGCTACAATTCCCTTTAAAGAGTGAGATGAAACCAAGTCTAAGGACCAGAGCCCCTGGCAGTTAATAGAGGGTATTACAACTTTATTTAATGTATTTCATATTGTGATGAATTGGTTTTCTGAGAGATTCACGTGAATGGTTACTTTTTAAAAGGCTATGGAGCAGCTTTAAACCATTAGTAATGCACCGGTGAAGATGGCACGGAGGAGGGGAACATCACGCTACTCCATACTAATGTCACAGAGCTGACCAAGGCTCAAGGCGGTTCATCTGGACAGTTCAGCTGGTTTCGATCCGTGGTCGTGATTGTGTTTAGTCGTGTTTGTTGTCCCTACCGGTGAGCTTGGCCTCCAGCCTGCGGACCTGGTCGTTCCTCCGGAGGACCTGCGAGGAGAGGTCGTCCCTGGAGCTGCTCCCGTCAGACGCCTAGAGCGACAACACAACAGCCAATCAGAACCTCCCGTCAGACGCCTAGAGCGACAACACAACAGCCAATCAGAACCTCCCGTCAGACGCCTAGAGCCACAACACAACAGCCAATCAGAACCTCCCGTCAGACGCCTAGAGCCACAACACAACAGCCAATCAGAACCTCCCATCAGACGCCTAGAGCCACAACACAACAGCCAATCAGAACCTCCCGTCAGACGCTTAGAGCCACAACACAACAGCCAATCAGAACCAAGGTCAACACGTCTCTTTAGTCATTTCATGTTGGGATGAAATCTCAACAGTTTATCACCTCAACAATCTTATCACCTCAGCTAAAATTTAAGAACAACTTAAACCATTGTTTCATTAAACTTCCTCGAGTCGGGGGCACCACTCAGACAAATCATATATGTTCAAATATTGCTTAAGCATGTGTGTGATAAAGCTGGTTCATATCTGTTGTACTGCATTACACACTACTAGATAGAGCTGGGACGACTAGTCGACATAGTCGACTTCAAAAATTCGTCGCCATGAATAATTTGCGTTGACGCGTCGCCTCCCCCAAAGATAAAAGTTTGTTTGTTTATTAATATTAATATTCGAATATATTCGAATATTTATTAATAATATTTGGACAAATTAAATGCCTTCAGCAAGACCTATATGGTATAAAACTCGGCCAAAAGCCGAGCTCAGAGGGTTTGTTTACCAGCGTTGCTAAGGTGACCAGTCTTGCGTGTTCCAACGGTTTATTAGGTATCTAATAAACTGTCTAATCACTTCATTCACTGCCTCTTCCGTGGTCATTAAAATATTATGAATAGACTATGTCGGGTTCGGATCTTATACTCTGGTGTAAAGAGAACTTTTGTCATGTTATGTAGCTGTTGACTGTCGAAATTCCACGATCTAGCAACCAGTTCTAAGTAGCAAGAGAACTTTTGTCATGTTATGTAGTTCTAGTCTAGCTGTTGACTGTCGAAATTCCACGATCTATCAACCAGTTCTAAGTAGTAAACACACACTACAAGTTGACAATTTAAATTACATAAATCCTTTTCGAAGTTGAGCCACTGAGGTGGCAGTAGTAGTAGTAGTAGTAGTAGTATACTGTGTTATCAAATAGCACAGGGATGGGCAACTTTCATGATAAAGAGGGCCACATTTTTCATCATAACCATCGGAGGGCCACATGACTGCACACTTCAACTAAACGTGAGCCGAGAGAAGCTACACAATTTTGAATTTGGTAGATATGATTTCCTGTATTCTGGTGCATTTTGGGGATGGCCACTACCTAAAAAATCATCCAGAATCATAACCTATGTACGGTATGTTAATTGAACCAACATACATTAATTTCATGTTTTCCATGCTCAAACGGTGAATGGTCAGTATTTTTATCAGTGCAAAGGGCTCACATACATCATCAATCAATGAAGTCAAAAAACTGAAAAACAGTGGCCCAACATTAAGTGCAACAACTCAATGAACTCAAACCCAACAAGCAGTTGTAGTAGTTGTAGTGGCGACTTAAGTGGATATCTTTAATGACTGATATCGCTTCTAAGCAAACTAGACGCATGGGTTTGCCTTCGAATTCTATGAATTCTTCTCATCTTTCTTGACCGAGTTTTCTGTAACTCGATCAATTATTATTATTCTTTTTTTTAATTTTTTTTATTATGTGCGGGCCTGACTGAGTGAGGATGCGGGCCGCACTGAGTGAGGATGCGGGCCGCATGCCGCCCGCGGGCCGCCAGTTGCCCATCCCTGAAATAGCATAACAACAACACATGTGGATTTATGCTATATTTATAATGTGAAATAATCGGTAACTGAAAAAGTAATCGTTAGATTAATCGTAAAATGTGTCGTTAGATTGGTCGACTAATCGAAAAAAGAATCGCTAGATTAAACGTTTGAAAAATAATCGTTTGGGACAGGTCTACTACTAGACTACTAGCTTTTCACTTAGCCACTCCTACACTCAGCTAGCCTTAGATGACATCTCCTAGCGTTGCCTGCCCTCACAGACCCCTTGCTCATAGCATATGTTTTCTGTCCCACTGTGATGACATGTTTTTCTTGTTGTTTGACTGGAAAAAAGATACTCTCTGTGGAACGGTTGCTCGTCAATGATTCAAGTCTCACTCAATAATTCAAACCTCTGGAACTGTGATCTGCTTTAAGTGTCTGAGCTCTCAGACCTCAGTGAGCTTCCACTAGACAGGCTTCTCCAACACAGGAATGCAATTAATAGAAATAATTAATATACATGAGGAATTGGTTCAGCCTAGTTATTCACAGCACAAAGCAGTTTTTTAACATAAACAGCCAAATCACAACACAAAGTTTGCCAGGATGATTCACTACCTGAATTCAAAATAACTTTCTGAAATGACCCATGACATGCCAGCAGGTGTGGCCTTACAAGCTGTTTTGAAAATCTGGCTCTTAGGACATCACAAGTGGGTGTGTTCACCTAGATTTGTGGTGGATGGATGATAAACGTTTGCTACCGTCCACTGGTTAGGCTGGTAGACTGATCTATTTAGCACACATCTAGGTGGACACGCCCACTTGTGATGTCATAAGAGCCAGATTTTCAACCGGCTTGTCAGGCTAATCACACTCACACCTGGTGGCATGTCATGGGACCTTTAAGAGTCAGGGAAGAAAGAACTGGGGCCAGATTCAAAGAAGTATGTTCAGATGCTTAAGACACTTGAAATAACTCGTAATCTCTGTAGTAAAGTCCTGAACGCTGATGAACAAATTGCGATGTTAGTATAGTGTGTAATAGCCTATTACCATTTCACTTTCTATGTAACAATCATGCACATTTTAAATTAGTGAGAAGCGACATCTTAAATTGGGATTAATAAATATTGTAAATAGCAGCAATTAAAACTAGAAATCTATATTATCAATAAATGTAGGATCTCAGTTTTCAAGAACCCTATTCATCTTCATTTAAAAAGAAGAAAGACACATACATTCTTAATGTATCCTTTGGTTAATATGTAATAATAATAATAATAATGCATGGTACGTCAACTGCACAGAAAAGGACAGGAAATCCCTCAGTCGGGTCATAAGGTCTGCTGAGAGAATAGTTGGACTTCCACTGCCTCCCCTGGATGACATCTTTAGGACGCGCTGCCTCCGCCGAGCATGTGGCATTTTAAAGGATGAGACTCACCCTGCAAACCATCTCTTCACCCTGCTACCCTTTGGCAGGCGCTACCGGGCCACTACAGCCCGCACCTCCAGACTGCAGAACAGTTTCATCCCCAGGGCCATCACATAACTTAATAATCACACTACACTCCTACCCTCCACCCAGCACAACTGCACTTTTGTTAGTGGTTGCACAAACAAATTTCGTTGTGTATCCAATGCACAATGACAAATAAAGTCAATTCTATTCTATTAGCAGTTTTTCTTAACTTTCCTCATAAGTCCAATCTTCAGAAAGAAAACAGCTGTCAAGATCTTTGAGCTTAAGATGCATTAAGATCGTCATGGCGATACACTTATACACCACAAAACATTCGCTTCATAGGGGAGAGAGTGAAACCAAGTGTCATAATACCCCCCCCCCCCCCCTCCCCCCTCCCGCAGCAGAACTCACAAAGTCGTCTCCGGAGTCAGCGCCCCCTGAGGTGATGGACTCCTTGCTGGCGGAGCGCGGGATGCGGGCACCGGTCCGAGGGGCCGTGGCCGCCTCCTCTGCGATCTTCTTCTTCAGTTTAGCGAACATCTCTTCTTCGTATCTCTGCAGACGAGTCTGGAACGCAGCGGGGGAGCGGTGGATCAGTGAGGGGCGGTGGGCCGTCTGGGATTCAGGGGGAGACACGACGACGAAGGAGTAGGTGGAGTGTAGGGTGGTGCCATGCTGCTACATCTGGTAGAGAGGCAGAGAACCAGACATGGGTTCAAAATGCTGAGGAGATATGGTTCTCCCTCAGAGAACTACACATCTCCCTCTTACCAACACATAACATGCCCCAAGTGCCCGCATTCAATAACGGCTATGGGCAGAAGTCCTTCATCCATAATTTCACCAAAGTCTGGAATGGCATTCCCCATCACATTAGAGTATTACAATCCATCACACAGTTCAAAAAAGCTTATAAACTATTACTCCTCACCACATACACTTGCAAACACTGACTTATATAGATCACTGTCTGTGCTCAGTCTGCTGTTTATATGATTGTCCTACTGATGTCTGACGTGCTATGCCCCTGTTATGTATTGTATGTAAATGTGACGCGTGAT
Source organism: Gadus chalcogrammus (assembly GCF_026213295.1). Classification (NCBI taxonomy): domain Eukaryota; kingdom Metazoa; phylum Chordata; class Actinopteri; order Gadiformes; family Gadidae; genus Gadus; species Gadus chalcogrammus. The sequence continues at coordinate 24,174,422 of NC_079417.1, read as the reverse complement.
GTGCCTTGTCCCTGTTACATGTTATATGTGCTGCAGAACAGGAACCTGCTGGAAATCAGCTATTTTACTGAGACAGGCGTGTTTTAAATTGTAACTTTGTTACTTTAATACTTTCCTGTATAATAAATAAAAAGAAAGAAAGAAATATTCATTCAGAGCGGTCTTCATTTACATATTTAACTATCTTGTTGCAGTTGAGAAACCAAGAGGAAAAAGCTTGAATGCTTTGCCCCTTTTGTCCTGGCTTTAGGATGTAAGGAAACAAGAAAAACAGGAAGAAAACAACAAGGTCTTGAAACTATCACCTAAATATTGAACGTGTTGCTCTGCCAGTTCTACAAACACACATAGCTGGTGGTGACATCATATATAGAGCCTCCGTCAGGGGGACATGTAGGTGGGAGTGAGCCCAGCCATGGTGACCCCCCACCCCCACCCACCTCACCAGTACACGATGAGATGTACTAAGTGGTCAAAGCATAATTTGCAGTAAAAAAGCCAACAGCCAGTGACCCAGAGCATAGCTCTGACAACCACATTTACCTCTGAGAAGACACAGTTTGACCCACATCTGTGTGGGTTTATGCCTCCAATATAAAACATATCGAAACGCACCAAAATACATTGAGTCACGAGAACCTAATATCTTACATAACAGCTGGTATAGACCCCGGATCTGACTATATAGCTGCCTTATCTATACTACTAACCCACAGTAATTAGAACCAACCAGTGTGTATATAGTGTCACCTACATTAGCCTGCTAGGGCTCACTAAGTCTTCTTTGTCTTACCATAAAACACTTGGATACAACTGCTCAGTCTGTAGTATTTTATATGCACAGTCAGTGGTGAACTCCTTTTTTCGGCGCACAGACTTGCCAAGGTTGATCAAGTTGTTATTATTCCCCAAAGTGCTTCAGTTTACCCTGATGCTCCTATCGTCTGACAGGCTAGCATTAGCCTGTAGCTAACAGCCTGCGAGCTATTACAGCAGCTCCACGTCATCGGCCCTGCACACATGTGACCATCGACGTTCAGTCTGTTGATATTTTATGACGTGACCAGATTTGGATCAGAATGCGCAATTATAAATGTAAAATGTAAGTGCAAATGTTAATGTAAATCTAATGCTACATATGAAGAATTTTTCAAGAGGAATATGAAAGCTTTCATAATTGTTTAATTAGTTAAATATTTTCGTTGATCTGTTTTTGTACTACTAGACCTATATATTAGTAGGCTATAGTTAGGTGAGAGCTGCATTATGGTAAGCCGATTTGACATAAATACGCTAGACTGGATATGTGTTGCAGATATCTGCAATTCAGTTTTGATTAGAGATATCTAAAATTGTAGATATATGTAACTTTCATTCCGCCTAGTCAAAATCAAATTACAGATATATTGAATTTGAGTTTTGACTAGGCAAAATGACGTTACAGATATCTTGAATGAAATTTCCAACTATTCAAAATGTAATTACGACTAGTCAGAAAGAAGTTGTTGATATCTACAATGTTAATACCGGATAGTAAAACTTAGTTAATAAATGACAATTCGGCTAGCCATACTGCATGCAGCGCTCAACTATTGTTCTTCATAAGTTGTATTAGGTGAGTGCTGCATGCAGGGCTCAACTATTGATCTTCATAAGTTTTATCCTTTCTTTCTTTCTTTCTTTCTTTCTTTCTTTCTTTCTTTCTTTCTTTCTTTCTTTCTTTCTTTCTTTCTTTCTTTCTTTCTTTCTTTCTTTCTTTCTTTCTTTCTTTCTTTCTTTCTTTCTTTCTTCCTTTCATTATTATTCTCTACAAACTTTGGGACCTATCACCTTCCTCAAATTTTCACCTAGAGACTCCATTCACATTTTAAAATATTAAAATATCTATTAAAATAGAATAGCTTGGAATCGCGAGCCTCTTTTCAGATTTTTTAAATATTTAATACTTTTTAATATATTCTACTTTTAAAATATTGTAACCGAGCGTTTTATTGTAGCCTATGGGTAATATATAAGGAAGAATCGGTTAACATTCACTGAACGGGGCAATCCACTTTAATTTCTGCGCTCCCAACAGAGTCAAAACAGCAACCCACACGCAGACACTTCCTTTCTTCTCCTTCAGAATAAGAGTCCCTGACAGGAACTGGGTTACAATATTATCTTATCACTTGTCACTTTATTTGTTTCGAACCAATTACTTTTTCTTAAATGGTGTGCATGTTTACACTGTTTACTCCATTTAGACTTTGAACCTTTGTTCAAATCCCTTCACTTGATTTAAGCCATTTAACGTTCTTTACGTCTTAATCTATGTGGCTTTATTAAAAATTATGTTCAACCTCACTTTGTACCACAGCACTCACCGCAGTTTCTGCATGAAATGCATTTTCTAGTTATATATTATTATTTTATGTGTGCATGTACCCATTATGTTGTCCATTTGTTCATTTATCTGAGCAAAGAAAACATCCTCGAAGACACTAAATGAATTGTGTTAAGCAAACAAACAGCAGATTGACAGCAGGTTCAGTTCTGTCTGTCTCTCTTTTTCTATCACTACTTTCAGTCATGTCTTTCAGTCCGTCTCGCTTTTTCTATCACTACGTTCAGTTCTGTCTTTCTGTCTGTCTCTTTCTCTATCACTACTTTCAGTCATGTCTTTCTGTCAGTCTCTCTTTCTCTACTACCTTCAGTTGTCTTTCTGTCTGTCTCTTTCTCTTTCATGAAAATAACCGCCGTATGCAGAGAGGTGGGTCTCGCAAAGGACTTTTGTGAGACGCTTCTTTGAGGTGCGCAAACCCAGGGTTGCCGCAGGTCCAGTGGGTGATCATGCAAGGAATGTGGTGTCTGTGAATGAGACTGTAATGTAGATATGTCTGTGTCTCCTATGACCGGTATTAGAGTTGTCATAACTCGCGTGGCCTGCGCCTCGGACATGGGGCAGGGGACAAAGCGCAGCGAATTGTAATTGACAAGCTCTTTGAGAATACAGACATCTTGTGCATACAAGAAACATTTTTATCGAAACAAGACCTAGTGAACACTGTTAATAGAGACTTCCATGGGGCAGGGGAGTCCACAACAGATGATAGCACTGGAATACTGCGGGGCAGAATCCATGGGGGAGTGGCCATACTTTGGCATAAGAAATACGACCCACTGATCAGTGTGATTAGGTTTGAGGTTGACTGGGGTATTGTCATCAAAGTTGCACATAAAAGCAAAGCTTTTGTTATTTTAAACGTTTATACTCCATATGAATAATTACTCCGACAAGAAATCTCTGTTTGGCCAACACTGTTTTGTGAAGACAGCAAGCTGGTTCTCTCCTGCAAAGTACTTTTGCCTGTAGATAGCTAGACATATATAAGTGAAGCATGGCATACAACATCCTGGCTGGATCACTGTGTATGTACAGATGATGCTCATGACTGTCTATAGAAAATTGCGATAATGTATGGGATGGCTACATCACATACCTGTCTCATTGATGTAAAATGTTGAAAGTTTGCCTGAATTGTCCATATGATAACCATGAACCAATAGGGAAACTAAATTGGGCAAGGATGACAGAAAAGGACCTCTGGCATTACAAGTCATTGACTGATAAGGGTTTTAGTAATGTTGATATCCCATCTGATGCTTTCATATGTGATAACATTAACTGTAAGAACCAGAATCATAGTAAAGATCTGTGTATAATACTGTATATGACAAGATTGTGAACTGTCTTATCCGTAGTGGTAAGCTATTTTGCAATAATAGCTGTAAACATAATGTCAGACCAGGATGGAATGAATATGTGTCTGAACTCCATGCAGTGGCCAAAGAAGCTTTTAAAACCTGAGTGTTATCAGGGAAAGCTAGGCATGGGCCTGAATGTGAGCGTAAGAAACAGGCAAATGCAAGATTCAAGTATGCCGTACGCTTTAATTAAAAGAAACGAGCAAGCTATGAGGGCTAACTCCATGGCCAAAAAGCTTCAGCAGAATAATGCCTATGATTTCTGGAAAGAAGTTAAAGGTTGGGTATGGGATTTGCGAAACGCCAGCAGATTTTGAAAATACACAACTCAAATGGTCCTACCCCCTCTCCTTCAACGCTGACTCTGACTCCACCCATTCCAAGTACCTGGACGCGCAATCATGCACGAGCGCGAACAGAGATGCGCGAGAGCGAGCCAGGCTAGCGTAGGTTTTCGTTTAACAACATGGCACTACATTCAGCTGTAAGTTGCACCCAGTACCGCGGGAAGTAGAGGTGCTGGGGGTGCTGCAACACCCCCTGTCCGAGGCCCTGTCTTATCACAGAAAACGATCATTTCTAAAAACTCCGGCCAAAGTGGAGATTTCTGAAAACGCCGGTTATGTGTTGTCGTGTCAACGGGGAGAATCGGGATTTTAGGTTCTGAAGCGTCACATTATGCACCAGGAAATGCTTAACGTCATGTTAGCGCCCGCTGGCGAGTTTATTTTTTGCAGGGTGGTAGCGGGAAGCTCGTGAATATTCATGAGGGAACTCATCCCTCATTGGCTGGGACTTGGCTCGCAGGGACTTTGTCAGAGGGCTTGTGAAAACAGAGGGCTTGTGAAAATCACGAACGCAAATAAATGAAACGTTGTTATAAATCGACACAAATCATTGTATCAATAGTGTGACACATGTTATACAGTAGTTGTTTTTGACGAGTTAGCATTAAGAGCTAACGTTTGTTTTGGCACTTACAGAACGGTAGCTATATTGCCGTGTAGTAGGTGGATTGATAGGTGAAAATCAATATTAAAATTAATTTAGCCCTACGCGAAAATATTCTATGGATAGGCCTACAGACTTTATGGCCCTTCTTTCTATAATGTAATTGGTTGTGGGGTGTGGCAGAACCACTATGAACAAATATCAGAAATCATACGGTTTATTCTTATCAATCTTCTACACCTAACCTCCAGCAGCTCCATCTCCTCAAAGTTGACATGGGTCTGGCAAATGTTGCAAGCTTTAATAAATCCTGCCATTATGCTCACTACTTCTAGAAACAGAACAGAATGGAATCTTAATGGAAATATCAAGACATGGATGGACAACAATTAGAAAAAAAAAACTTGGAAACAATCACCAGCTGCCGAAATCACTGCGATGCGCTATACATAACGTTATAAAATATAATAAATAAAAAAATGATTTACTACAGTAGCCCAGGCTGTGACACATAACAGTTTCACAGGGGCTTTTAGACGAGTGAGCTAACATTTGTACTTACAGAAAGGATAGAGTTGCCGTATAGTAGGTGGGTATCATGTGTCACATTATTGCTAAAATGATTCGTGTTAATTTATAACAACGTTTAATTCATTTGCCGATGCGCTATACATAACGTTATAAAATATAATAAATACAAAAAGGATTTACTACAGTAGCCCCCGTGACACAGTTTCACAGGGGCTTTTAGACGAGTGAGCTAACGTTTGTACTTACTGAAAGGTAGCTATAGAGTTGCCGTGTAGTTGGTGGGTATCATGTATCACATTATTCGTGTTGATTTATAACAACGTTTAATTCATTTGCGTTCGTGATTTTCACACAAGCCCTCTGACAAAGTCCCAGCGAGCCAAGTCCCAGCCAACAAGTCCCAGCCAATCAGGGATGAGCTTCCCGCTACCACCCTGCAAAAAGAAAATTCGCCGCCCGCTGTACCGTATTGGTCCGAATATAAACACAAACCCCATTGTAAGACGACCTATATTTGGAAAAAGATTTGAAGACCAGATCTTGTTTTTATGAATAAATAAATTGTATTCATTGAAATAATATACGAAAATAAAAAGGCATAGAATAAAACACTGCATTGCCACTAAACAGTAGTGCAAATAGGCCGTACTGATGTGTACACCAAAGACTATTCCTGACACTCCTCTGCCCCGCTGTGTTCGCTCTGGCTGTGGTCGCTCCGAACTGTTTCGGCCCGTGGCAAAGCGAGTCATCCTCGCTGCTGTCCAAGGCATTTTGAGACGCAGCATTTATTTAATGCTCATATGACCTAGTGCTGAAAAAAGGTTATATGAAAAAGTGTGAGGGTAGCGGTGGTGCGCTAAACTTGTTCTGTGAGCAGCTGGATGTGATTGTGAACCATGGTGTGAAGGAAGTGAACATAACGATCGATTTTCAACTGTGCGCGCATGCACTGGTGTAATTGAGCTGCGCTGCTATATATCTTTTTTATCAATGTAGAGTTTGGAGTTTTTTTTTTCCAGCACCCTCTGCTGAGAATACGTTCTCGCGGCTATGGTTGCACCAGATGTTATAAACATTAAACGGTCACATAAATCATTACTATTTTTTAGAAAATGTATGTTTGTTTCATATAATTGTATTGGAAGTCCTGGTTTTCACTAGGGTTGCCGCGGTGTGGACATTTTCACACCGAGTAATACACTCGTCTCAACACCGGTATTACCGAGTATAAACGGTATAAACTTTGAAACTAGGTCAACCGCCACACAAGCATCGGTTTTTAGACCCTTCTCGTCCTTCAGTTGCCGCCAACGTTCGAAGGCAGCGCCTAGCAGGTTCAGCGCAACCGAGAGTTAGTTGCTGCGGCAACATACGCGTGGACCTAACCTGCTCGGGTGGTGGTTAGACCTACTCTGAGTTTGTTGTCTATAAGGCTGAAGGCAGCTCTCCGACAGAAGGAAGTGTTAGAAATGGCATGTCCTTTTCTACGAGAGCCTGTGGACGTAGAGGCTGCGATCCTCAGAAGGAATCTCCGTGAGGAACGATTATTAAGACCCCGGTTGGATACTTTATTTTCCTGGTAATTTTCTTCACGAGCGCTATCGTTTTTCAGCGCAATCTATCATTTATTTAGACCACCATCTCAGCCCCCATGTTAACTGTCAAACGCACCGGGGGCATGCTTTAAGTTTATTTTTTTATTTTTTATCGCAATTAACGCATGTGCAGAATGATCCGCCCCGTGCATCCCACCCGCTCTGTACTACAGTCACTTCAACGTTGTGGCTTTCCCATGATCAGAGTAGCTGACTAACCACGGACCTATAACTGCTGCAAGTCAAGAAACTCATTTTAAGAATGCAAGGCAGAAAAGACCCTGGTAGGCTACTGCTTTTAACCAGAAGCTGTTCTTCTCTACATGCACATGCTCAGCATAATCGTCTGCATTGTTCACTGAAGTAAAACCCTTTGCGTAAACTGTTCAACAAATTAACTTGTCCCACCACAGCCCGTGTTCTAATAAAGACAATCTACTTATTATGAGGATTTTTTTATTTCCTGAAAGCACAAAAAAAAAAGAGTCATTTATATTGGGTATGTTTTTAGAGCAGGGAACAGTAGCCTAGTTTGCACCTCACCCACCTATAACTTATGTTCCAAAATTTGGATCTCCAAAGCATCCTTTTGCATCTTTTGAATAGTTACAATTGCATGGAGGTTGGTGAGGGCATCTGGTTCAAGTAGGGCGATGACGCCATCAGTAACTGGAAGAAGATGATTAGACAGTGCAATTATTACTTGAGCCAGAATATTGCCCCATCTAATTTGCAACGCCCTGGGTTGCGTGTACATATTTAATTATTTTGAATAACCAACCTCTTATACTGTAAAGGCACTTCTATCCTGCGGGGTGGGGGGGATCAGAGGAGCTCCCCCCAGGGATGCCCTCAGCCACAGGACGTGTTGGCTGAGGGCCTTCTCCTCAGCCTCTGTGAGGGCTGCAGGTGGTGGACCCCCTCCAGTCTGCCGGGCCTCTGCATTTTTTCGATTTGCTAACATGGAGGAAAATGTTACCCTAATATTCAGTAAGCGCTATTTTGAAGACACATATATATTTATAATGCATTTTGCCTAGGTGTAGCCTTCTAATATATCTAAATCCTATTAAATATTGGCAGTGTTGGGGTGGCTGGGAAATGTAGGCCTACTAGGCCTACTTACATTTACTGCTTAAATATAGTATACAAATATATAATACATGTTGAACATAGCTGTTAAATTAGGTAGAGCAGGCAGCACAATTGATTTGATTTCAATTAAACATTATTTTACCTGTTTAAACTATATTTTTGTACTTCATTTGCATCTCGGGGTTGCGTAAATTGACACACACACACACACACACACACACACACACACACACACACACACACACACACACACACACACACACACACACACACACACACACACACACACACAATTTACATATTGAATAAGTGGAAGATATTAAACTTTCCTCGTATTTTATTTTATTTTACTAATTTATTTGACTCACGCATGGACTTGTTCAGCTATTTCCTGCCAAGCTCTCTCTCGCGCTCTCGCTGCCGCGGCGGTATTGCTTTTTTTTGTTAAAATGGGTAACTGCTCGGCTTACACGTTCATTAGAATTTCTAATTCCGTTGGGGAAAAGTAAGTGGATCTACGCTTTTGGTCGATGTTTGATCATGTTATCAGAGATCCATTGATGATGGCTCTTCATAGTCAACAGGCACGCCCTCAACCCAGAGTGAACATACTCAGAGTTGATTAACCCAACGCTGATCACCTGTTCTGAAACCGAAAACCCGGAGTTGCTTTTCAACCCTGAACTCTGAGTCAACCAACTCAGAGCGCAGGATTAAACTCAGAGTATGTTAAACCAGCTACCTGAAACAGGCCTCTGGTCTTCAAATCTTTTTTCCAAATATAGGTCGTCTTACAATGGGGTTTGTGTTTATATTCGGACCAATACGGTACAGCGGGCGCTCACATTACGTTAAGCATTTCCTGGTGCATAATGTGACGCTTCAGAACCTAAAATCCCGTTTCTCCCCGTTGACACAACACACATAACCGGCGTTTTCAGAAATCTCCACTTTGGCCGGAGTTTTTAGAAATGATCGTTTTCTGTGATAAGACAGGGCCTAGGACAGGGGGTGTTGCAGCACCCCCAGCCCCCCTACTTCCCGCGGTACTGGGTGCAACTTACAACTGAATGTAGTGCCATGTTGTTAAACGAAAACCTACGCTAGCCTGGCTCGCTCTCGCGCATCTCTGTGCGCGCTCGTGCATGATTGCGCGTCCAGGTACTTGGAATGGGTGGAGCCAGAGTAAGCGTTGAAGGAGAGGGGGTAGGACCATTTGAGTTGTGTATTTTCAAAATCTGCTGGCGTTTCGCAAATCGCATACCCAACCTTTAATAGTGTAATTAACATTTCAGTAATGTTGGTATTTAATTTTTCATTTGCTTGTTTAGCTACGCATGACAGTTATCAATATTGGTGTATTACAATTATTTATGTGTGTAGGCCACTCCAACTTCGTTGCTGGTCGATATGTAACCATTTATTTACCAGTTATTGATTGCATTTTTCATAAATAGTTAGAAGGAATCTGTTCCTTCAGCAATAACATTGAACTGTATTTTTTCCTAGGCCTACATACATTTACTATGTTGTTGGTGTTATATTATATTATATTGTTGGCTTTATATGGAGCAATCTTTCATATTTATAAAGTTCAATAAAGTTATATCTCTTTTTATTTGAACTGCCTGTATGTCCTCTTGGTTATAGTATTACAGTGTGTACCTTGGTTATCAGTTATCATAAAATGGTGTCCAAATAGCTGCATGTGTAAGAAATAGGACTTGAACAAAAAGTGTTACAATAAGAAAGATTTTATTACAAAAATCCTCCCACCCCCAATTATAACAGAACTCATTTTTTATTTATTCTTTCAGAGTGGGAGAAGGCTGAACGTATTGGCCCTGAAAGTGTCAGTTTCACCCACTCTGGATTATCGCTTCAAGAGACTGAAATGCTTTTAAAAAAAGTAATTTACCCTATAAGTGAAATGAACCTTGTCTTTTAGGTATAAACCACAGTAGTTAAACCGTATCCCAGGATGCTCTACGCTGTTGCCTCCTAGCTGTACATAAAAAAATGCTTTCATCACACTGTTCACCCATTTCCTAGCGTGATTTAGCTTCCCCGGATGGTCAGCCCTCAGCGGCGTCTCTCGTTGATGTTGAAGTACACGATCAGCATCGCTGGGAACTGCAGGTGGAGGAACTGCAGGTCCCTGCTTGATGGCGGCAACAACCTCAACTCCTTCCAGGCGTCCGAGGTCGTTGCAGCCAAAGTGGATGAGCAGGACGTCCAGGGCTGTTTTTCCTCTCAGGGACTCTATAGGAAGAAAGGGATGAGGGTCTTCCATCTCAGTCCGCCCCATCCAAACCAACTGACCCTGGCCTCCAGGCCAAGGTGGGGGCCACAGGTTTCCCTGGCTCTCTTCTCTCCAAGGCGGACGTAGCTGTCCCCGATAATCCACACTTCTGGCCCTAAAGATAACAAAACACAGATTACTATACACGTAAATACAGAGTGAGGTGAACATGTAGCACAAATTGTTTGTTATTGATTGTTTTCCAATTGACTGTTAACATAGACAAATACAGCTTGATCCTATGCATACAGTAATTAGCTTATGTCATATGCAGTATTTGTATGAATTCAGTAAACATGCATTCCTAATAATTTGTCATACTAGGGAACACAGACAATTCAAGATGAGATTCGGTGAATATATTCTCCTTAGACAAGCTAAATAATTACTTTGAATAGGGGGTTGCCCTGGCACTGCAACCCTTGTCTGTTCCATTTTATTTGCAATAGCTAAAATATAAATGTAAGAAAAAAGGATTAAGGTGGCTAGCAAACATATGAGCAGGGACGTGCACAGGAATTTTGAGGGGCAGTTGCACTGACCTGAAATAAGGGCACGGTCCTAGCATGGTCCCCTCATATATGGTGATCAGCACTTGGGCCTACCTGCCCTATGTGCCTCCTCCTGGTCCACATTTTCCGAGTGTCTGGAGGCTTGTGACTGCTCCTCATCTTAAACGTAATGTAATTATGAAAAATTGCCATTAGTAGGCTAAAATATGAGTTTGATTAATTTATCAATTAGCCTACCTTTTTCCTCGGAAGGGCAACGTGAGTCGAGGAGGGCATATGGGCAGTTGCCCAAGCAACCGAGCAACCCCCCTGTGCACGTCCGAGGTCGTTTTCTGTCGGGGTTGGCTTGCCATATAAACCAGCCGGCAACGGCGCATTTATTCAATGGTAAATTATACAAAAGGGGAATCTCCCATCCCGGCAGAACTATAATTCAAAGTCCACAAAGTCCGTGAGCCTCTGTGGACGTTCCGGTCCTCTCTCAATCTCTCTCACACGTTCTTGTCCCGTTCGTGGAAGGCGAACGGGACAAGTTTGGTCTGGCTTTGCGAGACTACGCTTTGCCTGACCAAAGCGTCACCCTGAACACGCGTCCTTCTCCATTCGAAATGAATGGGAGAATAGCACCAACAGGGGGCGATACGTTCTCCTAGCATTTGGTGAAATTGTTACGTAGCCATATTCATCGTTATTATCCGAATGGGAAATGCAATATTTTAGGACAGATACACCATTAAACGTGTTTCTAATGACATTTCTAGCGAGAAATGTATATTTTCCTTTCATAATATTCAGTCAGTGGTTGTGTCTGACCTTTAGTTTTATAGTTATTGGGAAGATTTTATCGGCTCGCTCGCATGTTTCAACGACGTCAGGTTACTAGGGACGCTGCTTTCGCTAAACTAGCAGCTCGCGTGTTTCCTGCGTTTGTGTTATTAAACCGTTACTTTATGTAACTTTAAATGATATCATCGTGTTAGAAACACGTATATCTGAGAGCAGGGGTGAAGTATTGTTTAGATTGCTGTCAGGTTAGCCTGCTGCAGCCACATCCTCTCGGTACAGTTGTTGTTATCATTTAGCATTAACTAAGCCTGGCCACCAGCGAAGAAGAAGAAGCCGGTCCTCGCCTATGCTCGCCTCCGTTTCTATTCGCGTGCTTGTGCGTGCTCGTGTGCTCGTGGACTCGTGAAACGTCATCAGTCGTTGCCCGAGCACTGTTCCAATTCGAAGTACGCATGCATCGGAGGTGGCTCGTGTGTACTTGCAACCGCTATAAATCCCAGGATGCATTTCCCACATATATATATTTATATAATATATAATATAATAAATAATAATAATAATAATAATAAACAGACACGTTTGTTGAGGGGGGGGGGACACGTTTGTAGGGGGGGGCACGCTCGACAACGAGAGTTGGCTTTTATTGAACGCTCGACAACGAGAGTTGGTTTTTATTGAACGAGACTTCAACACGGAACAGCTGCACGAAACGATGGTCACGTCACTCTCGGTGACGGTGTCGACAATAATGAACACACGAACAATGTTAATAGAACAACACACAACCACATAACATCCCGAACCCATTAACCCCACTTAATCCTAACAACAAAACAAGTTAACAAAAGCCCCATTTGTCAACTGAGAACCCCAATTCCCAGAATCCCCCGCGGCTCCGGAACACGGCGTATCTTATATTAATCTTTATTATCTGAATGGGAAATGCAATATTTTAGGACAGATACACCATTAAACGCGTTTCTAATGACCTTTCTAGCGAGAAATGTACATTTTCCTTACATAATCTTCAGTCAGTGAATGTGTATGATCTTTATTAATCTTTATTATCTGAATGGGAAATGCAATATTTAAGGACAGATACACCGTTAAACGCATTTCTAATGACTTTTCTAGCGAGAAATGTACATTTTCCTTACATAATCTTCAGTCAGTGAATGTGTATGATCTTTATTAATCTTTATTATCTGAATGGGAAATGCAATATTTTAGGACCGATTCACCGTTAAACGTGTTTCTAATAACATTTCTAGCGTACTTTTTACTTGCATAATCATCAGTCAGTGATTGTGTCTGATCTTTAGTTTTATAGTTATTAGGATTTGATCGGCTCGCTCGCATGTTTCAACGACGTCAGGTTGCTTTAACTAAACTAGCAGCTCACGTGCTTCCTGCGTTTGTGTTATTAAACTGTTACTTTATGTAACTTTTAATGATATCATCTTGTTAGAAACACGTATATCTGAGAGCCAACCCAGTCGCCAAAAGCATACGTTGACAGTGTACTTTTCGTGAACACTGGATTACGTCGCATTTCAACATAAAATAGCGTGTTATACACACACACACACACACGCACGCACACGCACAGACACACACACACAAGCACACACAAGCACACACACGCACGCACAGACACCCAGACACACACACACACACACACACACACACACACACACACACACACACACACACACACACACGCACACACGCACACGGTGCATTTCGCTGCTAAAACAACAACAACTAAATATTCCCACAAATATTATTACTTTCAAAACGTTGGCCAAAATGGCCAATAATATCATTTTTTATTTGGGATGCTTCTAGGACATTTTGGGTGGATTTTGAACGGTATGTGGGGGGCACGTTTTTTGCAGGACCTGGCAACCCTGCGCTGTTGCCCGAGATCTGGATCCACCCCGGTGTGGTGCCGTCTCCTTTTGACCTTTTGACCCCAGACTTCTGGGGGAATAGCTGAATCAATTCATTAGTCAATCAGAAGCATGTAAATATCTTCCCGGTGACGTAAGAGGACGAACAAGGTGTCCTTCAACATCTACGCTTCCAGGAGATTGCAACGGTGCCACACATGAGCATATTCGAACATGTTTAATGGTAGTAATTAGCTGTCGAAATTGGAGGCCTTAATCAATACTGAGCAGCTATTGATTTGCTTCCCGATAAAGATTAGTCACAAATGACATGTTATTTAGCATCTACACGTTGAGCTGAGTCCAATGACACCAAGAACGACACTCTAGCTAATGGTAACATGTATTTTACATGGTACACCTAGGTCTAGGACATGATCTCGGTGTAGCAAGAGGCCGAGCTTGATCTCATTGGACTCAGCTTAACGTGTAGATGCTAATTAACATGTAATTTGTCAAAAATCTCCATCGGGAAGCAAATCTATAGCTGGTCATTATTGATAAAGGCCTCCAAAATCGACAGCTAATTACTACCCCGAAACATATTCAAATATGATCATGTGTGGCACTGTTGCAATCGTCTCGAAACGTAGATGTCAAAGGACACCTTGTTTGCTCTGTTGCACCACCGGGAAGATATTTTCATACTTCTAATGGATTGATTCATTTAAGGTTCTCGGAGTGAGACTTTAAGTGGCTGCAGCAGAAGTGTTGAGACGAAAGATGATATCAAGAGATTTATAGAATATTCCCATTCACATTATGATTCTTCGTCGTAAAATCCGACGAAACATCCTTTACATTCACAGAGCGAAGATTATGAAAGTCCAGGCTCAGCAAGTGCTCCATCTCGTTGCACCTGCACCCAGCGGCTCGCTTGCAAGATTTTGGCCTGAAGTTCTTCCCAGACCTACACCCTAGCCATCCAACATGCATATCTGAGAATCAGGCCTCTCTTTAATAATGACAAAAAGTTATGAGAGAAACACACATTAACTTTTTGTTATCTCATAAGCGGTGTGGTGCCGGCTCCTTTTGACCTTTTGACCCCCGACTTCAAAAACGTGGCCACAGGCCAGCTGTGTCTACACACCTTTAGCCACAAATGTTCACCTCCATCCCACAAAAAATGGGGACTAGAAACTAACCTCTGTCTTATGCACATTTACTGTACTGTTGGAGGTCACACCCCTTTGCCGACCTTTTCGAGATAGCTAGGGATGCTAAAATGTTTACACACATTTCCCGGGGCCCCGTGTACGACATATCCGAGATTTGGAGTTGTAGCCCTAAGAGAAAAAAAGTTTTCCCAAATGGAGTGTCATTTGGACAAAGCCCCTCAGAAGTGTAGCCTGCAAGACCTAATGGTTCAGAATGTGGTGGAAAAACAGTTTTTGAGACAGGAAGGTCCTACCGCCCTGAAATTTTAATACCTTATTCTAGGGCCTAACTGGGACCTCCGCACCGAAACTTGGCCCGGTCGGACCCCGAGGGCAGGAAGGGGGGGCCTGCCCTCGGGGTCTGATCGGGCCAAGTCTCGGGCAGGAAGGGCCCCCCCTTCCTGCCCGCATACCACATACCACATTCTGAACCATTAGGTCTTGCAGGCTACACTTCTGAGGGGCTTTGTCCAAATGACACTCCATTTGGGAAAACTTTTTTTCTCTGAGGGCTACAACTCCAAATCTCGGATATGTCGTACACGGGGCCCCGGGAAATGTGTGTAAACATTTTAGCATCCCTAGCTATCTCGAAAAGGTCGGCAAAGGGGTGTGACCTCCAACAGTACAGTAAATGTACATAAGACAGAGGTTAGTTTCTAGTCCCCATTTTTTGTGGGATGGAGGTGTACATTTGTGGCTAAAGGTGTGTAGACACAGCTGGCCTGTGGCCACGTTTTTGAAGTCGGGGGTCAAAAGGTCAAAAGGAGCCGGCACCACACCGCTTATGAGATAACAAAAAGTTAATGTGTGTTTCTCTCATAACTTTTTGTCATTATTAAAGAGAGGCCTGATTCTCAGATATGCATGTTGGATGGCTAGGGTGTAGGTCTGGGAAGAACTTCAGGCCAAAATCTTGCAAGCGAGCCGCTGGGTGCAGGTGCAACGAGATGGAGCACTTGCTGAGCCTGGACTTTCATAATCTTCGCTCTGTGAATGTAAAGGATGTTTCGTCGGATTTTACGACGAAGAATCATAATGTGAATGGGAATATTCTATAAATCTCTTGATATCATCTTTCATCTCAACACTTCTGCTGCAGCCACTTAAAGTCTCACTCCGAGAACCTTAAATGAATCAATCCATTAGAAGTATGAAAATATCTTCCCGGTGGTGCAACAGAGCAAACAAGGTGTCCTTTGACATCTACGTTTCGAGACGATTGCAACAGTGCCACACATGATCATATTTGAATATGTTTCGGGGTAGTAATTAGCTGTCGATTTTGGAGGCCTTTATCAATAATGACCAGCTATAGATTTGCTTCCCGATGGAGATTTTTGACAAATTACATGTTAATTAGCATCTACACGTTAAGCTGAGTCCAATGAGATCAAGCTCGGCCTCTTGCTACACCGAGATCATGTCCTAGACCTAGGTGTACCATGTAAAATACATGTTACCATTAGCTAGAGTGTCGTTCTTGGTGTCATTGGACTCAGCTCAACGTGTAGATGCTAAATAACATGTCATTTGTGACAAATCTTTATCGGGAAGCAAATCAATAGCTGCTCAGTATTGATTAAGGCCTCCAATTTCGACAGCTAATTACTACCATTAAACATGTTCGAATATGCTCATGTGTGGCACCGTTGCAATCTCCTGGAAGCGTAGATGTTGAAGGACACCTTGTTCGTCCTCTTACGTCACCGGGAAGATATTTACATGCTTCTGATTGACTAATGAATTGATTCAGCTATTCCCCCAGAAGTCTGGGGTCAAAAGGTCAAAAGGAGACGGCACCACACCGGGGTGGATCCAGATCTCGGGCAACAGCGCAGGGTTGCCAGGTCCTGCAAAAAACGTGCCCCCCACATACCGTTCAAAATCCACCCAAAATGTCCTAGAAGCATCCCAAATAAAAAATGATATTATTGGCCATTTTGGCCAACGTTTTGAAAGTAATAATATTTGTGGGAATATTTAGTTGTTGTTGTTTTAGCAGCGAAATGCACCGTGTGCGTGTGTGCGTG
The DNA here is from genome assembly GCF_026213295.1 of Gadus chalcogrammus. NCBI lineage: Eukaryota > Metazoa > Chordata > Actinopteri > Gadiformes > Gadidae > Gadus > Gadus chalcogrammus. The sequence continues at coordinate 24,157,755 of NC_079417.1, read as the reverse complement.
TGTGTGTGTGTGTGTGTGTGTGTGTGTGTGTGTGTCTGGGTGTCTGTGCGTGCGTGTGTGTGCTTGTGTGTGCTTGTGTGTGTGTGTCTGTGCGTGTGCGTGCGTGTGTGTGTGTGTGTGTATAACACGCTATTTTATGTTGAAATGCGACGTAATCCAGTGTTCACGAAAAGTACACTGTCAACGTATGCTTTTGGCGACTGGGTTGGCTCTCAGATATACGTGTTTCTAACAAGATGATATCATTAAAAGTTACATAAAGTAACAGTTTAATAACACAAACGCAGGAAGCACGTGAGCTGCTAGTTTAGTTAAAGCAACCTGACGTCGTTGAAACATGCGAGCGAGCCGATCAAATCCTAATAACTATAAAACTAAAGATCAGACACAATCACTGACTGATGATTATGCAAGTAAAAAGTACGCTAGAAATGTTATTAGAAACACGTTTAACGGTGAATCGGTCCTAAAATATTGCATTTCCCATTCAGATAATAAAGATTAATAAAGATCATACACATTCACTGACTGAAGATTATGTAAGGAAAATGTACATTTCTCGCTAGAAAAGTCATTAGAAATGCGTTTAACGGTGTATCTGTCCTTAAATATTGCATTTCCCATTCAGATAATAAAGATTAATAAAGATCATACACATTCACTGACTGAAGATTATGTAAGGAAAATGTACATTTCTCGCTAGAAAGGTCATTAGAAACGCGTTTAATGGTGTATCTGTCCTAAAATATTGCATTTCCCATTCAGATAATAAAGATTAATATAAGATACGCCGTGTTCCGGAGCCGCGGGGGATTCTGGGAATTGGGGTTCTCAGTTGACAAATGGGGCTTTTGTTAACTTGTTTTGTTGTTAGGATTACTTAGAAAGGAGTCAGCTGAGGTGGTTCGGGCATCTGGTAAGGATGCCCACTGGGCGCCTTCCTTGGGAGGTGTTTCAGGCACGTCCAGTGGGGAGGAGACCTCGGGGAAGACCCAGGACTAGGTGGAGAGATTATATCTCAACACTGGCCTGGGAACGCCTCGGGATCCCCCCGTCAGAGCTGGTCAATGTGGCCCGGGAAAGGGATGTCTGGGGCCCCCTGCTTGAGCTGCTCCCCCCGCGACCCGACCCCGGATAAGCGGATGACGATGAGGATGAGGAGGATTAAGTGGGGTTAATGGGTTCGGGATGTTATGTGGTTGTGTGTTGTTCTATTAACATTGTTCGTGTGTTCATTATTGTCGACACCGTCACCGAGAGTGACGTGACCATCGTTTCGTGCAGCTGTTCCGTGTTGAAGTCTCGTTCAATAAAAACCAACTCTCGTTGTCGAGCGTTCAATAAAAGCCAACTCTCGTTGTCGAGCGTGCCCCCCCCTACAAACGTGTCCCCCCCCCCTCAACAAACGTGTCTGTTTATTATTATTATTATTATTTATTATATTATATATTATATAAATATATATATGTGGGAAATGCATCCTGGGATTTATAGCGGTTGCAAGTACACACGAGCCACCTCCGATGCATGCGTACTTCGAATTGGAACAGTGCTCGGGCAACGACTGATGACGTTTCACGAGTCCACGAACACACGAGCACGCACAAGCACGCGAATAGAAACGGAGGCGAGCATAGGCGAGGACCGGCTTCTTCTTCTTCGCTGGTGGCCAGGCTTAGTTAATGCTAAATGATAACAACAACTCTACCGAGAGGATGTGGCTGCAGCAGGCTAACCTGACAGCAATCTAAACAATGCTTCACCCCTGCTCTCAGATATACGTGTTTCTAACACGATGATATCATTTAAAGTTACATAAAGTAACGGTTTAATAACACAAACGCAGGAAACACGCGAGCTGCTAGTTTAGCGAAAGCAGCGTCCCTAGTAACCTGACGTCGTTGAAACATGCGAGCGAGCCGATAAAATCTTCCCAATAACTATAAAACTAAAGATCAGACACAACCACTGACTGAATATTATGAAAGGAAAATGTACATTTCTCGCTAGAAATGTCATTAGAAACACGTTTAATGGTGTATCTGTCCTAAAATATTGCATTTCCCATTCGGATAATAACGATGAATATGGCTACGGAACAATTTCACCAAATGCTAGGAGAACGTATCGCCCCCTGTTGGTGCTATTCCCCCATTCATTTCGAATGGAGAAGGACGCGTGTTCAGGGTGACGCTTTGGTCAGGCAAAGCGTGAACCTGAACACGCCTTGCGATGTGGACACACGTATCTATCTTACGCCTTGGCGTGATACCGGGTTGTATATAGGCCTATGTATGTTGAGAATTGAAGGACGTTTGCGGATGATATTTGAGATTAGGTGGATTGCTCGATCCACAGCGGGATTCTTGTAAGGAGCACGGCTTCTTGGTTGTGCCTTGATACTGATAAGAAACAATGTTTATAATGTATTGCGTATATCATTAAATAGAACCACAGTTACCGCATATCATATTGTGGCGACTCCTACCCCCCGGGGAGTCTGGGTATTCAGAATGTTTGGGGAAAAGGGGTTTTATTGCCTTTGGATAACTTGTTCTGTTATTAGGTTAAGTGGGGTTAACGGGTTTGGGGTCTTCGTTGTTTGTGTGTTGTTTATTGAGTGTAGTGTTGCCGCTGTCACGTTAAAATTGTACCGGGGGCGAAAATTGTGCCGGTATCACGTTAAAATTGTACCGGGGGCGAAAATTGTACCGGCCTACGTCATCGTTTGTTTACATCCTGACAACCTGACAACCTGCCCTGCAACAGACGACGCGATGCAGAAAACATGTTTCCAAACGACGAAATAACATAAGACAGATAGCGGATCGCTATCTGAATTATGATAGATAGCGATAACACTTGTTTTTACTTTATATTTGTATTGTATTTAATTGTTTAATCGAAACAATAAAGAAAATTGCCCGCGAAACGGGCGATCGCGTCAAATGACGCGTCAAATCACGTAGGAAGGTTCTTGAACATTCTAGACTATGAAACCTGCTTAAAACACTCAGTTTACTAGCTAAATTCGATTAAACAATTCAATACAATACAAATATAAAGTAAAAACAAGTGTTTTCTAGCGATCCGTTATCTGTATTATGTTTCAAGAACCCTCCTACGTCATTTGACGCGATCGCCCGTTTCGCGGGCAAAACATTTGTCATTTGACGCGATCGCCCGTTTCGCAGGCATTTTTTTTTACTGTTTCGATTAAACAATTAAATACAATCCAAATATAAAGTAAAAACAAGTGTTATCGCTATCTATCATAATACAGATAGCGATCCGCTATCTGTATTATGTTATTTCGTCGTTTGGAAACATGTTTTCTGCATCACGTCGTCTGTTGCCGGGCAGGTTGTCAGGATGCAAACAAACGATGACGTAGGCCCTGTACAATTTTCGCCCCCGGTACAATTTTAACGTGACACCGGCCTACGTCATCAGTTGTTTACATCTTGACAACCTGCCTGGCAACAAACGACGCGATCGTCTGTTGCCGGGCAGGTTGCAAAAAACATTCGGCTCATGTTTCCAAAAGACGAAATAACATAATACAGATAACGGATCGCTAGATAACACTTGTTTTTACTTTATATTTGTATTGTATTTAATTGTTTAATCGAATAGCCACAGACGACGCGATCGTCTGTTGCCGGGAAACGGGCGATCGCGTCAAATGACGTAGGACGCGAATGTTCAAGAACCTTCCTACGTCCTACGTGCTATTTGATTAAACAATTAAATACAATACAAATATAAAGTAAAAACAAGTGTTATCTAGCGATCCGTTATCTGTATTATGTTATTTCGTCTTTTGGAAACATGAGCCGAATGTTTTTTGCAACCTGGGGCCCGTTTCAGAAAGCAGGTTTAGTGAAAACTCTGAGTTAGTTAACCCTGAGATGAGGGAAACTCTGGTTTTTCAGTTTCACAAAGGCAGTTCAGCTTTACTCTGAGTCAGTTACCCTGGCAACATACTCCGTGAACCTAACCTGCTCGCTGGCAGGTTTTCTTCAACTAACCCCGAGTTTCTCCTGCTCTTAAGTTGAAGCCTGCAGACTGAAGGCAGTGGCAGACATGGCGTGTTCTTTTATTGAAGAGCCAGTTGATGTCGAGGCGCAGACACTTTGATGTTTTATCATTCCCTGATGAGTAGCTACCTGTTTGAGCGTTTCCGTTTCTCTGCATCATCAATAATTAATATAACCAATATTCTCAGCCCTGACATCGCTCACATGACACATCGTGGACACGCTCAGTTCCGAGCAAATTCTTTGTATTGCACTTCGTTTTTTTGCCAACGGCAGTTTTTTGTAGGCCTATAACGTCGGTGATGCAGAGCATGTGTCCAAGGAAACTGTCTGTCGGGCTGTCCGAAATGTGACACTTGCACTGAAACGGCTACTATGCACGTTTGTAGTGTTCCCAAGTCACAGACCCACCAGACTTCTCAAAGAAGAGTTCCACAGAATTGCAGGTATCAGTCTAAGCAGTAATTAATTCATGTCATAAAGCTTTGAGACTTGAAGCACTAATCAATCAATTTGATATATTTTAGGGTTTCCAGGTGTGATTGGCTGCATAGATGGCACTCACATTCCTATCATAGCTCCTTCCATAAATGAAGGAGATTATGTAGGGTGACCAGATTTGAGTTTGTGAAAAAGAGGACACTTCGTCGCGGGGGGGGGGGGGGGGGGGGGGGGGGTGAGCCCCCCCCCCCCCCCGTACTTCAGTGGGGGTTTCAGCCTGCGTACTTCAGTGGGGGTTTCATTCGGTCTATACACGGCACCTTCTCAACGAGCACATGAGATCGGTCGCCCAATGACAGACTCTCTCTACAGTCAGCTCGCGCAAGAAGGTGGAACGTAAGGGAGATACCATTTCAAGAACTTGGAAGGCCGTAGTAACCATAGACATATACAATGGTAATAACTAGTAGGTTATGTGAAAGACCCAGAAACACAAATATGCGACGAGGCAAAAATAAATAAAAAGATAATAATAACAATAATATATATATATTTTTTTTTTTGCGACGAGGCAAAATACCGGACGTTTTTGGAATCCCTGCCGGACGCATTTTTTAGGTCTCGAAAAGAGGACATGTCCGGGAAAAAGAGGACGTCTGGTCACCCTAGATTATGTGAATAGGAAATCTGTCCACAGCATTAATGTACAGGTAGGCCTAAATAGTAGCCTTTAACATTCCAAATGAAATATGCTTCACTATACAGCTAATTACTGTACTCCACTGTGAAGATCATATGTGACGCAGCCCACATGATAAATAATGTGGAAGCGAAGTGGCCTGGGTCTGTGTATGACTCACGAATGTTTCGTGAGTCTACACTGAGTGCCAGATTTGCCCGTGGTGAGTTTATATATATAGTTTATATATCCAGTATATAGTTATATCCTATGATCAATATTTTGTTTCCTCCTATTATAACTGAAACAATAAAGTGTATAATTGTATTATCAGGAGAGTTTGATGGTTATCTACTCGGAGACAGAGGGTACCCCTGCCAGGGCTATCTGCTGACCCCTTACCCCCCTGACCCTTGCCCACAGCAACACTACAACTTTGCTCACTGCAGGACACGAGCCAGAGTTGAGATGACCATCGGCATACTCAAGGCCCGGTTCCAGTGCCTTCGTAGGCTCAGGGTCACCCCGGAAAGGGCTTGTGACATTATAGTGGCATGTTAGGTTCTCCACAACATTGCCACTATTAGAGGAGAACAATGTCCTACTCTTTCCCCCAATGATCCAGATAATAATCCTGACCCCCCTGCTGATGCACGAGATGGAAGAGCTGTTAGAGACATGATATGCTTCAATCATTTCTAACTGACTCTGCCTTTTTTCTGTTGGCTATAATGGAGGTCAAATTTTAAGATAACCAGAAAACACAAATTTGGAGACTTGTATGTATAAAAGGCATTTAGGTGTTGCTTTCATATAGACAATGTTAAATACTGGCAGTGTTGGGATTTTTCTTTGTTTAGCAGATTTCCCTAATTACTTAAATATATCTATCACATGTTCAATGCAGCCACTAAATGCTGTTTAATGAGGGCAGGCTAAACAACATCACAATTGCTTGTACTTAAATTATACCTATTATACCTATATCTGTTTGAACTACATTTTTATATTTCATTTTTAGTTGCAGCCAAGTCCGTTTGGGGCCCGTTGGGTTGCACCTGTGCGCACAAACACACATATGGAATATAATTGTTGAATAAGTGGAACATTCAAGAGAAAACATTTTCTTTTTCTCAAATAGGCTACTCTGACTCGGTCAGCTATTTTTTTCCACGCGAGCTCCCGCTTTTTGGCTGCTGCCATAGTATTGCTTTTTAGTAAAAAGATATGCTCGCTTTCTGCATATGCAGTCATTAAGATTTGCAACTCCGCTGGGGAGAAGTAGGAGGATCGAGGCTTGTTAGTACTTGTTGCCATGGTGAATCATGTTATCTGTGTTCCATTGATGAGGGCTTTTTATATCCTCATGCACGAGCTTCACTCAGAGTTACCTTGACTCAGAGTTGATTGAACTAAGCGTTATCACCTGTGGGGTGTTCCACAAAGCCGGTTTTATCACATAACCGGGTAAGTTAACCCAGGGTTTGCTGTAACCCTAGGTTTTCCGTTCCAAAAGGATCACGGTATGTTAGTTGCTATAGCAACATATGCTCTGAATCAAACCTGGTCGGAGCAGGTTTTGCGCAGGTTAAGTTGAAACATAACCCGGTTTTGGGGATTTCAACCGGCGTTCACCGCAGATTTCATGTGTTCACAATGGCATGCCCTTTTGATGAGAGAACTGCTCATATCAGAGCGCAAATTATACGTGCAATCCACCGGGAGCGATTGATAAGACCACGGCTCGACATCTTGGCATATTGGATGACTTTTTGCTGGAGTGGAGAGATATAGATTCTCGCGCAAATCTTTAATATATTTAAATAGCCTTACATAGCCAACACTACCAATCGAGGACCTGGCCTCAGTTCACTCCAGACTATTTGCGTAGCCCTCCGTTTTTTTCAAATGGTAGTTTTATCTAGGCTATAATGCTGGAGATGCTGAGCACATCACAGTCGTTTCAGATGACCCATCCAAGATTTGTATCGGCCTCCTATCATACAAAGAGCAATATTGTCTGAATACTATGCCGAGAGGCATTTAGGCTACAACATAAAGTATAAAATAGTCCTAACGGACTTGCATCCACTGGAGAATGTTCGATCGTAGCCGGCGGCTTCATTACAAGCACTGATCCATCTTGATCTGTGAAGTTGATGAATTGTCACTTTTAGGTTTTCTACCCAGTTACCAAAAAAGAAACATTTGGAATAGTATGCGCTGTGGCAAGCACACGGTTTGCATGTGTTACTTCGAAGGCAAAAAAAATCTAAAATACAAGAAAACACAAAAACCTACATTCAACCAGTGTGGGGTATGGCCCATGACTCTCTGAGGTGGTAGGTACCTCCAGGTACCCCCACCATGCCAGGGCGCCCTGAATTTATGTTTATTAACAGCTCCTCCACCGGGGTCAAGACAATTTGAGGGCCAGATCCAGTCTGCCGACTGTCGGCCTTTTCACGATTGGCTTAAAAAAATGGCTTATTTAAATTTATACCAATACGATGGTGGGAAAAGCTTACCAGTTTGTTTGTTTTTTATACTTCATTTTTATACTTGATCCTCTGACCGCTTGGAAGCAATCGGAGTAGGCCTACATATTGTTTTAGAAGAAAGTGGTTATGTGGTAGGATCTTTAAGAATGCTTAACTGGGATATTTATATATTCATGGCTCAAATATTAAGGATCATGCTTTTGACGTGTAACTAACGCATTTACGCGGTCAGCGATCCGCTGCCAGGCTATGGTTCTCCGGGTTCCAGAGGTTTTAGCGTTCCCTTTTCTTGTGATAATGTCCTTCTCCTCGTCATAGCTCTCCAGGAGAACCTGGAGTTCCATTTCATTGAAATAAGCGGCCCGTTTCGCCATATCGATCAGGGTTTCCATGATCCATACATCACGTCTTTTTAAGTTTGGCGTGGACGCGCACAACCCTGTGTTAACCAACCCCGAGTTGATTGAACTAATGCATAACCGCTGCTGTGGAACCGAAAACTCTGGGTTGGTCGGCACAGGGTCAATCAACCTAGAGTTCAGCGTTAACTCAGTGTTTGTTAAACCTCCGTTCGTGGAACACCCCTCTGTTCTGAAACCGAAAATTCAGAGTTTTACAGCTCAGAGTTGGTCAACCTAGAGTTAAGGTTTTAACTTAGAGTTTGTTGAACCTGCTTTCTGAAACGGGCCCCTGCCCGGCAACAGACGATCGCGTCGTTTGTTGCCAGGCAGGTTGTCAAGATGTAAACAACTGATGACGTAGGCCGGTACAATTTTCGCCCCCGGTACAATTTTAACGTGACACCGCCACCGTTACCGAGACTTGCATGTCTGTTGGTTGGGTGTGCGGTGCGCTGTGTGTTGTGGGTGTGTTAAAATAAAGGCAGCTCTCGGGGTTGTGCGGTGTACTGAAGCACGAGAGTTGCGTCGCCGTTTAAACCTGTACCGTGTTCCAGTACCCGTACTTCCATGAGTACACTTAAAGAAAGTACTATCCGTACTCACTTGAGTACGTAAATTTTTCAGATGTGAGTGCTGTTCCAAATCGAGTACTCCGTGGTGCACTAACCGGTAATTACGATCACGACTGCCGCCGCGGCTCCTCCCCCGCAATAAATATCCCGCTTTGAACGGTGAACTCTTTACGCCTAGCAGCTATAAAAAGCTATAACAACTATAAAAACTACAAAATGACTATTAATGCAGGCTATGTGGAATATGCGCCGACTTTGGCTCAGCCTGGCTCCACCTCTTCCGCTACGTAGCTAAGATGGCTGCCGTTGAGTACGGAAAGTTTCCTTCGATCCACACGTCACGATTAGCCCGTTTTGAGTACGACACCACATTGGTGTCAGAAGTGGGATGTGGCTTGCGCACGCGCAGAGGGACTTGAGCTTCACGATCGAGCCCTCTTCACGACAACAACGCACCCTGCGCTATGGGAGCGCAGCGCCCCCCCTGTGGACACGACCGGAAGGGCCGGAGGACCGGCAGCTGCCCACCGCCCCAGGACAGCGGTTAGGCTGCCGAAGTTCTCCGGGGTAACGCAGTTGGAACCATACCTGGCCCAGTTCCGGCTTGCAGCGTGGCACAACGGCTGGGGTGCCGAGGAGGCGGTTATCCACCTTGCTCTGGCGTTCGAGGGGACGGCAGCACGGATGCTGCTTGACCTGGACCAAGCGGACCAGCGAGACCTTCAGGCCCTGATCCGAGCACTGGAGAGGCGGTTGGGTGACCGTGTCTCCCGCAACAAGAGCAAGCAGTTGCCGGCTTCTCACCGCCGCAGGGAGGAGGAGAGCCTGGGGGTCTACGCTGCTGACGTCCAGCTCTTGACCCGACGCGGCTACCCGGAATTCTCCGCGGCTACACGGGAGGCCCTGGCGCTCCACGCCTTCCTGCGGGGACTGCAGCCGGAAAGTCTGGGGCAGCATGTCCGCCTCACCGAGCCCCAGACCCTCGATGCGGCTCTGGACCAGGCGGAACGGGCTGAGGTGGAGCTCTGCCACCGTGATGGTGCATCCGTGGACGCGGCTGGGGCAGCGGCCGCCCCCGGCACAAAGAAAGTGGAGGTCAAGTCCAGGCAGCGGAAGGGCCGGGTCCGGACGGCCACCCTTCCCGCCACCGAGACGGCTGAGGCTTCCCGTGCACTGTGGCGGCACGACAGGGCTGACCTTGAGCCGCAGCAGTGTCGGCAGCTTGGGCTGGTCGAGGACTGTGGGTGGACGGGGCAGCGTGCCACCCACCCTCGTCCCAGCCGCCGACGTGGCCGTCGGAAGGCCAGAGGCCCCCTACAGCAGAACCTGGTGGGGGCCCCGAAAGTGGTGGTCCCCGACCACACCCCCCACACGGTCCTCTGCGGAAGGCAGAGGACCGCTGCACCGCAATGGGGCTGCCACTGGCAGGGGCCAAGGCGGCGGCGCCGGCCCCCTGAACACTCGGGACTGTGCATTGGGTGTTCGGGTCGTCGGGACGTCTGACCCCTAAGGTGGGGGCTGTGTGGCGACTCCTACCCCCCGGGGAGTCTGGGTATTCAGAATGTTTGGGGAAAAGGGGTTTTATTGCCTTTGGATAACTTGTTCTGTTTTTAGGTTAAGTGGGGTTAACGGGTTTGGGGTCTTTGTTGTTTGTGTGTTGTTTATTGAGTGTAGTGTTGCCGCCACCGTTACCGAGACTTGCATGTCTGTTGGTTGGGTGTGCGGTGCGCTGTGTGTTGTGGGTGTGTTTATATAAAGGCAGCTCTCGGGGTCGTGCGGTGTACTGAGGCACAAGAGTTGCGTCACCGTTTAAACCTGGGCTCCCGTCTCGTCCTTCCCGCACTGCTCGCCACAATATGTTATATCACATAAGTTTTCTTTGGCGAAATTTATTTGAGGAATATCGCTGTCAGAGACGCGCAGTCAAGATATCAACTCGTCAGATTCAAATGCGCTCATGGCTCTTAAAGGGGATGGGAGCTGGCACTCTCATTGGTTTATTGCACGTTACGCCCAAACCACACCTACGGGCAATTAGGCTACTTCAGATCAACCCTTTTTAGATTTGCGCTGGGCGCAAGAGTCATTTTTTACGCCGGTAAAATAGCGACATCGCCATAGAACAACCCACAAAGCTACTTGCGCTTGGCGTTTCTCACTTGTGTTTCAGACCGTTAAAATAGGGCCCCCGGTCTCGCGCCAACACCACCGGGACCTGTTGCGGATTTACAGACACCTGGTCCTGCAACAACACCACCGGGACCTGTTGCATATTTACAGACACCAGGTCCCGCACCAACACCATCGGGACCTGATGTGGACTCCCAGCCACCCGGTCCTTTTAGTGCTGGAGCACAGAGGTCTTTCAGGTGGCAGGACAAACAGTTTTCCCCAACACCTCAGCAGCCACGAACCATCGTAGCTGATGAGGACCCAGAGATCGCCGCTTCTCTGGAGGCCGACGCTGAGGAGGACGCGCACCGAAAGGCGGGTATACAGCAGCCAAAACCAGCCAGCCTACCTGCAAGCAACGCAAAGCGAAGAGCAGTGCGAGCCAGGCGGGGGCGAAAACAGGGTGCAGTACGCGCTCTTTGGAGAGAAGTGGTGCGGTTTCTGAAGATGAATCTGAAATCGATTTTAATCAATACCAGGAAGCATCCATGGAGAATGTGCAGCAGCCTGTAGAGGGGGAAATTGTGGATGCTCTGGAGAAGTTTGTTCGGAAGGGTAAGCAAAATGTATACTCTATTACCAGACTCAACAAATTCCTTGACGACACAAAGGGTTAGCGTAAGATAAGCCTTGCATCTTTTCTTCCTTGACTATAATCTGTTTCTCCTCTCCTCTACTGCGGCTTTAAGGAATGGCACTATGACAGAGCTTACTATACAGAAGCGTTTCCGCATCAAGAAACTGCAGTACAGTAAGGGCTAAATTAAGTAGTCGGTTTAAATCCACGGTACTTCCTAATGGGTGTTCTTAACTTTTTGTTAGTGTTGGCTTTTCTTACCATCTTTATGGCCACCATTTTTCTTGGGACTCTTAATATCAATAGCTGTATAAATGCAAAGAAAAGAGCGGCATTACTGGACTATATTAACCTCAAACATTCCTCTGTTGTTTTTTTACAAGAGTGTCACTCCGACCAAGATAATAAGCCACAGTGGGAATTGGAATGGAAGGGACCAGTGTTCTTGAGTCATGGCTCTAGTGTTAGTGCTGGAGTAGCTACTCTTTATCTCCCCTGGTCTACCTTAGCAAGGTATGTCTCATGTGAGCATTAAAGCAGGATGTCTACAAAGGGTTGATGCCTCCTTAGATGGAATGGCTTTTTAATTTTTCAACATCTACGCTCCGTGCGAAGGCCAGGAGAGATGTGTTTTCTTTAAAGCGCTGTCAAACGCATTGAAAAGCTGCCCCCCAGAAAAGGTACTTATTCTAAGCAGTGATTTTAATTCCACACTGGACCACGCCTCATCCTAAATCAGCCAATGAGCTGAGAGCTTTGGGAGCCTATCATGGCCTTGTAGATGTGTGGAGAGAGGAGTTTCCTGGTTCAAGGCAGTACACCAGTGCCCTATACCACGAAGCTCGCTGAACATACCTAGGCTTTCTTGGGAAAACCTGGCTCGACAGAGCCGCAACTCGCAATCAGAGTTAAATGGTACCACGAAGCTCACTTTAGATTCAATTAGTTGAACCAGGTTTTCCGCTTTAGGTTCAGTGCGCGTTCACGTGAAAGGGGCGTTTTTTGCGTCATTTTTCTCACCTTTACGATAGATCAAGCAGTCTATATGAGTATAAGTGAAAAGATTCTGCATATTGTCTGTAAAATAACTATGCCAAATGCAGAATTGTTCGCCATTAATCCAAATAGAATGATGATGATTTAAAAATGCATAAGCAACGTCCATCCTGCCTTATTCTATCATTTAGGGAATTCACTTTAAATACACCCTATTTAAGAAATGTATCGCATGTTTTCGGCGGCTGAGAGGTAGCGGCTGTAGCGTAGTGGATTAGTATAAGACCCGAACGCCAGCGACCGGGGTTCAAATTCGCCGGTCTATCATCATGCATTTTACCCCCATAGATGTGGTGCCAGCACGGCCTTGAAAATATGGGTTGAAGTTCGAAATAAGCACAAAAATATAATTCCATAAGCTTTAGTGAATAAGTATTCCATATGCATGAGAATTAGGACTTTTTAAGCTTCACATAAATTCGCGTCACTTGGGAGTCGAACCCCCCGCGCAAAAATTCAAGACTGACGCGGTACCTCCACACTAGCACTCTGTCACTGAGACACAATGCGCAACAGTAATCATTGTCTACATGAGGTCCAAAAGGACGATCAAATAACGAACACCCTCTGATGAGAATCTGTATCTCTCATGAAGAACCCCAATTTCGTTGTTTGCACAATGACAATAAAGTCTGAAATCTGAATATCGTCAGACAATGCCAAGGGATCGGTTCTGTCCCGTAAAACCCTTGTCTCCGGAGAAGTGCGCCGGGGTCCACGGGAACACCCACAAATGGTGACGCCATTGTCAGAGGAGGGGCTAGAAGCTGCGCACGCCGATTTAAGTAGCCGATCTCCGGCTAGACTAAGCCGAAAAACTGCTCCCGACCAGGTTTGGTTGCGAGCATAAGTCACCATGGTGATACAGCGACGCTAAAAGAGATCGACTTTCGTGGTACAACTAACCCAGGCTTGGAGCTCAACATACCTCGCTAACCCTCTAAGCGAGCTTCGTGGTACAGGGCCCTGGTTAAAAACAAATAGAAACATGTTATCAGGGGCAAGGCTAGACCGTATTTATGTTAGAAAACCGGATAGGGGACATTTTTTTAAGAGCAGTATCAGGCCACGTTTATACGTAGCAGGGTATTTATAGAAACGAATATTTCCCCCCCTCCGTTTTCAAAAATAACATTGTGCACACAACATCGTTTTCAAAAAAGTTGTCGTTTACATCAAACGGATAAATACGCCGTTGGGACATTATAACTATGCCAAACCTATGGGCGGCAGTGTAGGGAGAAGGATAAAGCCATGCAAGCCAATCAGAATCCTCAGAATCAACAACAACGAATAACACGAGCGTCTTCCTGTAACAAACAAACTGTAAACATAAGGCGCTCATATGACGTTAAGCATTTCCTGGCGCATAATGTGACGTTTCAGAACCTAAAACCCCGTTTCTACCCGTTGACACGACAACACGTAACCGGCGTTTTCAGAAATCTCCACTTTGGCCAGAGTTTTTAGAAATGATCGTTTTCTGTGACAAAAACGGCGTTTTCGTGTAAATGAGAGGCCAAACCGTGTGAAAATATCTGCGTTTTCCCTTCGTGTAAACGGGGCCTCAGTGTCTGAGCAGTGTCTGACCATCACTATGTCACTGTGTCAATTGCCACCACACTGTTTAGCCGAAAAGCCCATACTGGCGTTTTAACATTAGGCTACTTCAAGATCAGCGGTTTGTGAGTTCTTCCCTTTTTTGAGAGACCAGTGCCCTATACCACGAAGCTCGCTGAACATACCCAGGCTTTCTTGGGAAAACCTGGCTCGACAGAGCCGCAACTCGCAATCAGAGTTAAATGGTACCACGAAGCTCACTTTAGATTCAATTAGTTGAACCAGGTTTTCCGCTTTAGGTTCAGTGCGCGTTCACGTGAAAGGGGCGTTTTTTGCGTCATTTTTCTCACCTTTACGATAGATCAAGCAGTCTATATGCGTAGAAGTGAAAATATTCTGCATATTGTCTGTAAAATAACTATGCCAAATGCAGAATTGTTCGCCATTAATCCAAATAGAATGATGATGATTTAAAAATGCATAAGCAACGTCCATCCTGCCTTATTCTATCATTTAGGGAATTCACTTTAAATACACCCAATTTAAGAAATGTATGGCATGTTTTCGACTGCCGAGAGGTTGCGGCTCTAGCGTAATGGATTGGTATAAGACCCGAACGCCAGCGACCGGGGTTCAATTTCGCCGGTCTATCATCATGCTTTTTACCCCCATAGATGTGGTGCCAGCACGGCCTTGAAAATATGGGTTCAAGTTCGAAATAAGCACAAAAATATAATTCCATAAGCTTTAGTGAATAAGTATTCCATATGCATGAGAATTAGGACTTTTTAAGCTTCACATAAATTTGCATCACTTGGGAGTCGACCCCCCCACGCAGAAATTCAAGACTGACGCGCTACCTCCACTCTAGCACACTGTCACGGAGACACAATGCGCAACAGTAATCATTGTCTACATAAGGTCCAAAAGGACGATCAAATAACGAACACCCTCTGATGAGAATCATCTCTCATGAAGAACCCCAATTTCGTTGTTTGCACAATGACAATAAAGTCTGAAATCTGAATATCGTCAGACAATGCCAAGGGATTGGTTCTGTCCCGTAAAACCCTCTGTCTCCGGAGAGACGCCTGTACGAGAAGTGCGCCGGGGTCCACGGGAACACCCACAAATGGTGACGCCATTGTCAGAGGAGGGGCTAGGAAGCTGCGCACGCCGATTTAAGTAGCCGATCTCCGGCTAGACTAAGCCGAAAAACTGCTCCCGACCAGGTTTGGTTGCGAGCATAAGTCACCATGGTGATACAGCGACGCTAAAAGAGATCGACTTTCGTGGTACAACTAACCCAGGCTTGGAGCTCAACATACCTCGCTAACCCTCTAAGCGAGCTTCGTGGTACAGGGCCCTGGAGGGCAGAGAAACCACGACACAAGTCCCTAACACAGTGGTGTGACCTTGGGGAAGTCCAGATCAGATTGTTTTGTCAACAATGCACAGCAAATTCCACCCGAGCTGTAAAGACAAAACTTGAAGCTCTAGAGCAAGAGAACTTACTTATATCTGCTAAGGCCAGTGGTAGGAATATGGCAGGCTTTGAGAGCTATTTAAATCAGAATAAGTTAAAACTCAGGAAACTTCTGGAGGATAGGGGGGAGGGGCACTAGTGAGAGCCCGCTATTTGCTACATGCTAATTTTTTGGACTAGAGAAGTGGACATCAAATACTGAACACATGCAGTGTCTCAAGCTCCCTGGTGGAAGAGAGACAACTGACCCATCAGACATCAGGTCACTTCCATTGTTGTTTTATGAAGATCTGTTTAGAGCTGAGGATTGTGATAAATCTGCGGAGGAGCACCGCCTTTCCTACAGTGAGCTCACCCAGGCAGTACAACAACAGAACTCTGGCCGGACACCTGGTTTAGATGGTCTGTCGGAGGAGTTCTATAAGGTTTTCTGGTCTCTTTTAGGACCGGTCCTGCATAGCGTCCACCAGGAGTCTATTGGACAGGGAAGTCTACCTTTAAGTTGTCGTAGGGCAGTCCTGTCTTTGCTGCCAAAAAAAAGGGGATTTGGGATGCTTAAAAAATTGGTGCCTTGTCTCTCTCCTATGCGGGGACACAAAGATCTTCTCCAGATTACTCACCAATAGGTTAAAGGCTGTAGTAGGCTCAGTGGTCCACAGGGATCAAACATACTGCATTCCAAATCGATATATTTTTGAGAACCTGTTTCTGGCTCGTGACATCATAACCACAGCTGCCTATCATAAGCTGAACCTGGGCCTCCTCTCCTTAGACCAGGAGAAGGCTTTTGATCGGGTTGACCATGGCTTTCTGTTTAGGACTTTAGAGGCTTTTGAGTTTGGTCCAGTTTTCATAGGCCTCATCAAGCAGCTCACTCACCAGACCTTCCTCTGCTTCCAGAGGAATACGGCAGGGGTGTGGCCTCTCTGGGCTTCTTTATGCTATCCCTATTGAACCTCTCCTTGTAATGCTGAGGGCACTAATGGGCACCATCGCGGCACCAGGGATTCCCCTACCGTGTCACTTACAGCCTATGCAGATGATGTAACTGTGATTCTGCAGTCGCAGGAGGATGTGAAGGTGCTCTCTCAGGTTTTACAAACCTATCAAAGAGCTACATCTGCTAAAATTAACTGAGAGAAATGTTCTTCCTTTTTAATTGGAGACTGGCAGGACTCGACACCACCGGTATTGCCACAACGTTGTGTCTGGAATTTGGATGGTTTTACGTTTTTGGGGGTATATCTAGGAACTGTTGTGTATATGAATAAGAACTGGGAGGGAATGGAAGAGAAAATAGCAGCTTGGTTATAACGGTGGAGGTGGATATTACCACAGCTCTCGTATAGAGGGCGGGTGCTGGTGGTCAACAACCTGGCGACGTTGATGTTGTGGCACAGATCGTTCGTAGTTGACCCCCCTGTCTCCCTCCTCTGTAGTCTCCAGAAGATTTTTTTTGCATTTATTTTGGGATGGGTATCATTGGCTTGCCCCGGGGGTTTTGTGCCTGCCCTAGGCTGAAGGAGGGAAAGGACTGATTCACCTAGCAAGTAAGGTCGCTTCTATGAGACTACAGACGGCCCTATGTCTCCTCTATGCGCCCGACAGTGTGCTTTGGGTTTTCTTTGCGCGGTCAGTGATGCATGGCATTGGAGCTTTTTCCCTGGACAGACACTTTTTCTTATGACGAACAATCGATGGATACGAGGGTTTCATCCCACTTTTTTCTATAAATCTGTCCTGGAAGCATGGAATATACTAACTGTGTCAAGAAAACCAGATGAACATTATGGTACAGAAGAGCACCTTTTTTTTAAATTTTCTCATGCCCACCCAGGAAAGAGTCGAGGATAGCTTGATCTCGGCTTTCATGGGAGCAGGCTTTACCAAGTTAGGACACCTGCTAGACCGTGAGAACGGAAGGTGGAAGTTGGCACTGGAGGTCAGTGCCAAGCCTGGACTGAGGTCTCTGCGCCTGGTGGCTGAACTGTTGGACAGGCTCAGAGTCACCCTCCCGACCAGTCTCTGTGCTGCAGCAAGCAGCGTGGTAGCTGGAATACCAGAACGTGTGGTTTTCCCTGGTCTTCGGATATCTCCTAAGTGTGTATCTAGAGGACAGGGACACCTGCTGACCTATTATGGTCTTACTGATTTAGTTTTTGCCTCAGTTGACCGAAAGTCACTCTATCACATATGCAGCAAATCCCTGTTTTTCAAGCAGCTGACCAGTCGTCCAGACACCAAGTGGCGGCAACATGGACAGGTTCAAAAAGAGTCCAGCTCCAGAAGAGTGGAGGACTTGCAGTGGCGCCTCCTTCACTTGGCCATCCCCACTAATCGTTTTGTCTCAAGGTTCAACCCTGACGTCATGCCAACCCTGACCTATCTGCCCAGCCCCAGACACAACCTGGGTTTCTGTTTAATCAGAATTTGTTATTATTTTCAGTATGGTACAGTAATGACAGAAAAGGAAAATGTACACTGCAAATTTCCTTCTCGGTCAGGCAAAGCTAGCCATCTATAAAAGCCACAAGACTGAGAAGGAGGAGGGCAATGGGAAGGATTTAGTGGGGGTGTTTAAGGTGATGGTCAGGACCAGGGTGGCAGCTGATTTTACTATAAAATGACTGATGAGTTTTTGTGTTTCATCCAGCGTAGGTGCATTGGTGGTGTCATATGCTTAGTGGACTCCACTGATGGAATCTCTTTCCAGTTTTAAGACAATGTTTTTATTTTTTGTTCCTTTTAGTTTGACTTAACAAAAGTTGAAAGATGATATATGGTTTTTGAGATACCACATGGCCGAGTGTTGAAATAAAAGTATTTTTAAAAGTCAAAAGTCTCTCTCTCTCTCTCTCTCTCTCTCTCTCTCTCTCTCTCTCTCTCTCTCTGACAGTGTTCTCGACTCTATTGTCTGGCTGCCTCTCAGTTACTGAGGAATGTGTGTGTGTGTTTGAGTTGGAGTTCATGTTTGTGTTCATGTATGTGTCCGTGACAATATCTGAGTTTTAATGGGTTTGTGCGTGTGTGTGTGTATATATATATATATATGTATATATACTTGTATATATATACTTGTATATGTGTGTGTGCTTATACATGCATGCATCCTTGTGAGTGTGTGTGTTACTGTATATAAACATGCGTGTAATTGTGTGGAAGAGGTTCCCTATTTAATTAAACCTTGTTCCTAATAATCCAGCTAGATGCTAACAGCTAATCTGGTAGTGTGGCAGAGGGGAGGGGCTCTGGTGTGTGTGTGTGTGTGTGGGGGGGATAAGGGGAGGGCTGGAGAGGTAGGGGGTGTTGTGTGTGTGTAGGAAGGGGAGGGGGGGGAATAAGGAGATGACCCGGCTGACACAAGGGGCTCAACGTGGTGCTGGGACGATAAGCTCCCTGTGTGTGTGTGTGTGTGTGTGTGTGTGTGTGTGTGTGTGTGTGTGTGTGTGTGTGTGTGTGTGTGTGTGTGTGTGTGTGTGTGTGTGTGTGTGTGTGTGTGCGTGGAGGGTGGGAGGGTCGTTTAAGGGCATAGTGACCAGCGAATGATTAGTGACTCAAGCTACACACTCGTCTAGCTCTTCTTAGGTGCTATAGCTTTTATAAATATAAAGGCTCATCAATTTGTTCATCAACATATCATCAAGCTTTTAGAATTAAAAAGGTTCATTAATATGTAGATAAATGTAAAGCTTTTATAAATATAAAAGATCATTAATATGGTGATACACAAAGTATGTATGTAATGTAACAATGTTGACTCATGTAAACATACATAATGCTGTTAGAAATGTAAAAGTTGATTGATCCAACACACACGTGATCAGCATCAGGCTCTGTGTTCAGAACAGTAATACACTGTAGGAAACAGGAAATGAACAACAGTTGCAAAAAATGAAGAGAGAGAGAGCATATTTAGATTAGGGTTAGGGTTGGGCTTATCTGTTTTATCTGTTACTTTTTAAAGTACTTTTATAGTTTAGAATTTGATATGTATAGATATTTTGTATTTAAAGGTTCAGACTTATTATTATTATAACATATACCTTACCTTTACTTTTATTTTATAACGCTGTTTATTTTATTGTTCACCTGCTTTGGCAATGTATATTTTTTATGCCAATAAAGCTTTTTCGAATTGGAGAGAGAGAGAGAGAGAGAGAGAGAGAGAGAGAGAGAGAGAGAGAGAGAGAGAGAGAGAGAGAGAGAGAGAGAGAGAGAGGTTGGGGTGGTTCCATATATCCTCTCTCAGACTCCGGCTCCAGTGGAGTCCGTTTCCAGTGTTTCTCCTGCTCCGCTTGGGGTTGATTTACTTCAGCCTGACTTACTCTCCAGGGTAACGGGCACACCCACACTATTCCACACACACTCTCAACACACACACACACACACACACACACACACACCCAAACAGACGTTCAAGTCACGCAGAAACCCACAGGCAGGAGCTCTTTGTGGCACCAGGAGAAGGAGGAGCTGTGTGTTACAGTGGTGAGAGTGCTGTTAGTGAGGAGTGATGATGGACAGGGGGACGGCTGGCTGGACTACAGAACTCTGAGGACCTTGAAGACCATGGAGTTAAGACGGAATCGGTCCCAGCGGACCGGTGTGCTGCTGTGGGTGCTGCTGGGTAAGAGCGTCAGCACCCTGCGTGTGTGTGTGGAAGTGTTTGTGTCTGAGTGTGTGTGGCAAAGTGTGTGTAAATGTGCAAGAGTGAATAAGGCATGATGTTTATATGAACCACCACCTGTTTACAATGCATGTGTGTGTGTGTTCTTTTGTGTGTGTGTGTGTGTGTGTGTGTGTGTGTGTGTGTGTGTGTGTGTGTGTGTGTGTGTGTGTGTGTGTGTGTGTGTGTGTGTGTGTGTGTGTGTGTGAGTGTATGTGTGCTTGCTTGCGTGCACTTGGGTGTGTGTAAACTATTTTTCAAGTTAAAGATTTTTTGGGGTTAATTTGAAAGGTTGTAAAAGTGTTAAGAGAAGAGATCAATAAACAAATGAACAGCAGTTTCAGTGAGCTGGTTCGGTAACTTCTACCAAACCAGCTCACTATTATTTGAACTAGATACAGGGAGCTAGAATCTCTAACCCCCTATCTCTAGATAGAATGACTAGAGATACAGAGTTCTATCCAGAGATAGGGAGCTAGGGCTGCTAGTGTGGTAATTAGCCTGTGTGGATGCCCGTCCTTAGCAGTGGGGGTTTGAGGGTCCCTGTGTGTGTGTGTGTGTGTGTGTGTGTGTGTGTGTGTGTGTGTGTGTGTGTGTGTGTGTGTGTGTGTGTGTGTGTGTGTGTGTGTGTGTGTGTGTGTGTGTGTGTGTGTGTTTGAGAGAGGGATCCTGACCTATATTTTTCCCGTGCCATTCATCTGTGGGAAGCAGTTGAACCTTGTTTAAGCCGCGGCCGACTGCAGGGGCTGGTGGGTGGGTCGCAGGCATGGGGGGCATTGTTGGCCATTACCATAGCAACACTCGGTCCGACTGAGCTGCGTCTGTATTTTTTTGTGCAGCGTCTGAATGGTAGGAGGGGAGGGTAGGCCTTTTCAAGGGGCATAGCGTGCGACAACAATAAGACAGACTTAAGGCAGTGTTTTTTATTAAAAACAACTCTGGAGTTCAGAGACTCTCTGACACTACTTTTTAATTGTGTTTATTGTGTCAATGAAACAATTTTTATTGGGTCAATGGAACATGTTTTAATGTGTCAATGAATCAAGTTATTGAGTAAATGGAAGATGTTTTACTGTGTTAACTGAACATTGTTGAACCAGTTTTAATGTGTAAATACTGCGAGTTGTAATGAGTTTGAACTGGTTTGGATGGAACAATAGAAGGAGACATGATGACTTTAAAGCAGTTCATCGTGCAGTGCTTTAGACTTAACCATGCCCCATCTCCAGGGACAAAGGAATGCACATCTTGGACTCTGAGTGTACAAGCGTGACTCATGGGGTGGCGGGAGGGGGGTTGGCAGGGGGGGGGGGGGGGGGGGGGGGGGGGGGGGTTGTGCATTTTTTGGGTCCAGCCCCGGGTAACCACCTGCGGTGAATCATGTGAGGGACAAAGATCAGCCGTGGAGCCTTGGCAGCAGACCCTGGGTGTTCTGTGTGTCGGGACATCAGTGGTGTGGTGTGGAGACGAGAGCGTTTAATCTTATAAACATTAGTATGTTGACAGACCCCCACTGTAATATTCTGGGCCGGGACCCAAATGCGGACACAAACTCAAGAGGAGAGCCATATTGAATAAAGGAAATGGCACGGTAAAAACTAAACAAAAAACAACCGATCAAAAACAAGCTAAACTGATAATGGAGAGTTAACTAGATAAGCAAATTGACTAAAAACTAGAGCTGTCAGTTAAACGCGTTATTAACGGCGTTAGCGCAAACCAATTTTAACGGTGTTAAAAAAATTATCGCGCGATTAACGCAATTATTTGATTACAAAAAAAAGGCTCAAAACAAAGAAGCAGTAGCCTGACTGCTATGTTCAAATGACATTTGTTCAAAGCAGTCGTTTAATTGCACTATAGGCTCTTTTTTTGTATCGTCCTGTTTTGATCAGTATATGCCAATGTTGTTATCAATAAAAAATCATTTGCACAAGGCAAGCCGATGCACTTCACCATGTTGATAAGAGAATTAAAATTAGAAGAATTATGGGACAAAAAAATCAAGGGATATTTAGCATAGAAAAATAATTTGCGATTAATCGTGATTAATCGTGAGTTAACTATGACATTAATGCGATTAATCACGATTAAATATTTTAATCGCTTAACAGCTCTACTAAAAACACTTGAAAACTAGAACTCACTGGTAAGATAACAACCTAAGAAACAGAAAAGATCTTTTTGCTTTGACGACAGACAATTTGACAAAGTCAGAGTAAACTTAAATATATGAGGGAAAACACAGGTGGACACAACAAACGAGTTAACACAACAAAATAGTTAACACAACAAAGTTATTTAACAGACAATTCAGGGAAACAAGACTAAGGGGAGATGGAGGACATCTGTGGAGCCATTGTGTCGGAGGGGATGGTACGTGATTGGTTAGGTGCCATGACTAAACAACGCCATAAACAACGTGTTGCATTTTTCATACACACTCATTGAGACACTCTGATAATCGGAGAATATCCTCTTCTAAGCGAGGAGGCTGCTGCTGTTGTTAATTACTCTAGATAAGATAGTTGTTGTTTACATTTAGAGAAGATAAGCTAGGACAACTTTAGTTATCTCAGGAGGGAAATTCAGGTGGTACAGCAGTGCAGCATTAACAAAAAAGTGCAAACAGTAGAAGACA
The DNA here is from genome assembly GCF_026213295.1 of Gadus chalcogrammus. Taxonomy (NCBI): domain Eukaryota; kingdom Metazoa; phylum Chordata; class Actinopteri; order Gadiformes; family Gadidae; genus Gadus; species Gadus chalcogrammus. Next base: position 24,134,963 of record NC_079417.1, on the reverse strand, counting down.
ACAAAATCAAATGAGAATAACCATACTCTATAGGCCTACAAATATTACCCATTAGCCATACAATATGGCAGGTAGCAGAAATGTCAAACACCAGACCAGTATTTTTTAATTCAGCCCTTAAAAACGTCACAAAGTACGGAGAAGAGAAATATGTCAAATAATGTGTTGTTCAAGTGCAAGCATTAAGTGGCAAGCATTAAGTGGCATTTTAATAAAATATGCAAACTTCATTGGGACCTTATGATGGCTATCCCGACCCCTAAGATCGTTAACCAGGTAGAATTTCCCTGGTTAACGACAGGGAAAGTTAAACAATACCAATATTCCCTGCTCTGCATTTTCTCCAGCAGTTGACGAATGAGATCATTACGATACCTCAGAGTTGCTCTGGGTTACCCCACAACTCATTCTGCAGCCGTAAAACAATAAATAACTATAGATCCTAACAGGTTCTATCTGGTTCTGTTCTTTTGTAGTAGAATCCTAACAGACTGTTTCTATCTGGTTCTGCTGTTCTGTTTATATCAGACTGGTACCTCCTGGTACAAGCAATGACATCATCGTGGGCCGACCCTGTATATATGAGCATTTGACCTGTGTGTGTCAGGATGTGTGAGTGTGTTCGTCTTTGTGGATGTGTGGTTGTGTGTATTTGTGTGTGTGTGTGTGTGTGTGTGTGTGTGTGTGTGTGTGTGTGTGTGTGTGTGCGTGTGCGTGCGTGCGTGCGTGTGTGTATTTTTGTGTAAGGTTAATATCAGTTCTCTGGAATGTGTGAGTTCAGAGCATGGATCATGGTCTTATCTGCTGGACTCCCACTTAAGAAGGCAGGAAGAGGAGGAGGAGGAGGAGGAGGTTGGGGGGAGATGGGGGTGAGGTGAGGGGTGAGGTGAGGGGTGAGGCGAGGGAGGGAGTTGGGTTCCCCAAAAAGGGGAACAGTGTGTGTGTTTGTGTGTTTTAGGTTAACAGATAAAGCGCGCGAGAGATTGAGTGAACTTTGGAGACAGAAAAAAATTGGGGAGAGAACTTGTTTGAGAGAAAGAGAGATGCCAACAGAAAGTGTGTGGGAGAGACAAAAGGAGAAAGTAGATGAATGAGAAAGAGACATAGAGGGTGAGGGAGAGAGACAGGAGGAAAGGAGAATAGGAGAGGAGTGAACAGGTTGAAACGAGAGGACAGAAGGACAGGAGAGGAGGAGAGGACCACAACTTATTAAACTTTGTTCTGATGTGTGACAGTGTGCTATGAGATGGATGACCATAGTAGGTAGCTGTATCATTTATGATTCGATGGAACAGTTCATGTTTATCTGTATGTGTGTGTGTGCCTGTACGATATGCCCAGGCTGACCTCTGACCCCTAATAAGTGGACTTTGGTCGTCACACAATCTGCTTAGCCTGTAAATACACTTTTAATTCATGAACTCTGTGCAGGGAAAAGTTAAGCTGTTATCACAAACTATCACTGTTAAGACTTTGTTAAAGACGTATTTCATCCCAGATCATCTTTACTGTTTACATGTCATACACTAGACCTGCCACTTTATAAAATGGTCTGCTTTTCAAAACCAAACATGCCAATAGGTCCGGAAGGAAGAGATCTTAATGTTCTGGACACATTGAAGAGACACAGTTGTTGTGTCAACAGACAAAACAGTTGTTCCTGTCTCACTGAGCTACATTTGGACAGTGCAGGTAAACATATGAATCTGGATTGTTTTGTTGCCTTTCCTCCAGGTCTGCTGTGCGAGCAGACTGAGCAGCTCTGTGAGTCCACATCCTGCCATGAGGACCAGAACTGCGTTGTGCTGCAGAGTGAAGCGGTGATGTCCAGGCTACAAAAAGACCACCTCTGTCTCTGCCCCTCCACCCCCGACCAGCCCCTTATCTACATGGGGGCCGCCTGCGACCAGCTGCTGGAACCCTGCCTTCTGGCTCCCTGCGAAGACTGTGGCGGGACGGCCGGGACCCGGGACTACACCTGTGCCTGCCCCCTGGGTGGGGGGGGTGAGAACTGCAGCACGCTGCAGGAAGTAGCACGCTGCTCCAACGAGACGTGCCAGAACGGCGGTGCCTGCCTGGAGGGCGACGTGGACAGCCCACCTTGCCTCTGTCCCCCGGGGTATAGTGGAGACTTCTGCCAGGAGAAGGTGGACGAGTGTGTGTCGGTGCCGTGCCGTAACGGGGCCATCTGTTTGGCTGGCAAGGGGTCGTACAATTGCTTCTGCGTCCCGGGTTTCCAGGGCTCTCACTGCGAGCTGGACATCAACGAGTGTGCCTCGGTCCCGTGCATCAACGGCGGCTCCTGTCTAGACGAGGTGGACCACTACCGCTGTGAGTGCTCTGTGGGATTCAAAGGTAGGCTCAACCTAACTTGTTTACTATTCACTACTCTATTGGTAGACTGTTGACAACTGGGAATCAAACCCACAACGTTTGGGCTGGGAGTCAAAAGCCATCGCAGATGACTGATCAGGGGTACAGACCAGCGGTACAGACCAGATAACTGACCAGAGGTACAGACCAGAGATACAGACCAGAGATACCGACCCAGAGGTAGAGACCAGAGGTACAGACCAGAGATACAGACCAGAGTTACAGACCAGAGATACAGACCAGAGATACAGACCC